>NW_011494940.1:5375297-5377392 GCF_000754665.1 Bison bison bison
ATTATATGCCAATAAAATGGACAACGTGGAAGAAATGGACAAATTCTTAGAAAAGTACAACTTTCCAAAACTCGACCAGGAAGAAATGGAAAATCTTAACAGACCCATCACAAGCACGGAAATTGAAACTGTAATCAAAAATCTTCCAGCAAACAAAAGCCCAGGTCCAGACAGCTTCACAGCTGAATTCTACCAAAAATTTAGAGAAGAGCTAACACCTATCCTGCTCAAACTCTTCCAGAAAATTGCAGAGGAAGGTAAACTTCCAAACTCATTCTATGAGGCCACCATCACCCTAATACCAAAACCGGACAAAGATCCCACAAAAAAAGAAAACTACAGGCCAATATCACTGATGAACATAGATGCAAAAATCCTTAACAAAATTCTAGCAATCAGAATCCAACAACACATTATAAAAATCATACACCATGACCAAGTGGGCTTTATCCCAGGGATGCAAGGATTCTTCAATATCTGCAAATCAATCAATGTAATACACCACATTAACAAATTGAAAAACAAAAACCATATGATTATCTCAATAGATGCAGAGAAAGCCTTTGACAAAATTCAACACCCATTTATCATAAGAACTCTCCAGAAAGCAGGAATAGAAGGAACATACCTCAACATAATAAAAGCTATATATGACAAACCCAGAGCAGACATTATCCTCAATGGTCAAAAATTGAAAGCATTTCCTCTAAAGTCAGGAACAAGACAAGGGGGCCCACTTTCACCATTACTATTCAACATAGTTTTGGAAGTTTTGGTCACAGCAATCAGAGCAGAAAAAGAAATAAAAGGAATCCAAATCAGAAAAGAATAAGTAAAACTCTCACTGTTTACAGATGACATGATCCTCTACATAGAAAACCCTAAAGACTCCACCAGAAAATTACTAGAACTAATCAACTTTACTAAGTTGCAGGATATAAACTCAACACACAGAAATCCCTTACATTCCTATACACTAATAATGAGAAAACAGAAAGAGAAATTAAGGAAACAATTCCATTCACCATTGTGGAAAGAATAAAATACTTAGGAATATATCTACCTAAAGAAACTAAAGACCTATATATAGAAAACTATAAAACACTGGTGAAAGAATTCAAAGAGGACACTAATAGATGGAGAAATATACCATGTTCATGGATTGGAAGAATCAATATAGTGAAAATGAGTATACTACCCAAAGCAATTTATAGGTTCAATGCAATCCCTATCAAGCTACCAACAGTATTCTTCACAGAGCTAGAACAAATAATTTCACAATTTGTATGGAAATACAAAAAACCTCGAATAGCCAAAGCTATCTTGAGAAAGAAGGATGGAACTGGAGGAATCAACCTACCTGACTTCAGGCTCTACTACAAAGCCACAGTCATCAAGACAGTATGGTACTAGCACAAAGACAGAAATACAGATCAATGGAACAAAATAGAAAGCCCAGAGATAAATCCACGCACCTATGGACACCTTATCTTTGACAAAGGAGGCAAGGATATACAATGGATTAAGACAATCTCTTTAACAAGTAGTGCTGGGAAAACTAGTCAACCACTTGTAAAAGAATGAAACTAGAACACTTTTTAACACCATACACAACAATAAACTCAAGATGGATTAAAGATCTAAACATAAGAGCAGAAACTATAAAACTCCTAGAGGAGAACATAGGCAAAACACTCTCCGACATACATCACAGCAGGATCCTCTATGACCCACCTCCCAGAATATTGGAAGTAAAAGCAAAAATAAACAAATGGGATCTAATTAAAATTAAAAGCTTCTGCACAACAAAGGAAACTATAAGCAAGGTGAAAAGACAGCCTTCAGAATGGGAGAAAATAATAGCAAATGAAGCAACTGACAAATAACTAATCTCAAAAATATACAAGCAACTTCTACAGCTCAGTTCCAGAAAAATAAATGACCCAATCAAAAAATGGGCCAAAGAACTAAATAGACATTTCTCCAAAGAAGACATACAGATGGCTAACAAACACATGAAAAGATGCTTAACATCACTCATTATCAGAGAAATACAAATCAAAACCACTATGAGGTACCATTTCACGCCAGTCAG
>NW_011494940.1:5377492-5378479 GCF_000754665.1 Bison bison bison
TGAATGCAGAGTTCCAAAGAATAGCAAGGAGAGATAAGAAAGCCTTCTTCAGTGATCAACTCAAAAAATAGAGGAAAACAATAGAATGGGAAAGACTAGACATCTATTCAAGAAAATTAGAACATTTCGTGCAATTTGGGCTCAATAAAGGACAGAAATGGTATGGACCTAACAAAAGCAGACGATATTAAGAAGAGGTGGCAAGAATACACGGAAGAACTGACAAAAAAGATCTACATGACCCAGATAATCAGGATGGTGTGATCACTCACCTAGAGCCAGACATCCTGGAATGTGAAGTCAAGTGGGCTTTAGGAAGCATCGCTATGCACAAAGCTAGTGGAGGTAATGGAATTCCAGTTGAGCTAGTTCAAATCCTGAAAGATGATGCTGTGAAAGTGTTTCACTCAATATTCCAGCAAATTTGGAAAACTCAGTAGTGGCCACAGAACTGCAAAATGTCAGTTTTCATTGCAATCCAAAAGGCAATGCCAAAGAATGTTCAAACTACCACACAACTGCATTCATCTCACGTTTAATAAAGTAATACTCAAAATTCTCCAAGCCAGTTTTCAGCAATATGCAAACCGTGAACTTTCAGATGTTCAAGCTGCATTTAGAAAAGGCAGAGGAACCAGAGATCCAATTGCCAACATCCACTGGATCCTCGAAAAAGCAAGAGAGTTCCAGAAAAAAATCTACTTCTGCTTTATTGACTATGCCAAATCCTTTGACTGTGTGGGTCACAATAAACTGTGGACAATTCTGAAAGAGAAGGGAATACCAGACCACCTGACCTGCCTCTTGAGAAACTTATATGCAGGTCAGGAAGCAACAGTTAGAACTATATATGAAATAACAGACTGGTTCCAAATAGGAAGATGAGTACGTCAAGGCTGTATATTGTCACCCTGCTTATTTGACTTATATGTAGAGTACATCATGAGAAACACTGGGCTGGAAGAAGCACAAGCTGGAATCAAGATT
>NW_011494940.1:5378579-5380174 GCF_000754665.1 Bison bison bison
AAAATTGCCTGACATTCCCCAACAAGCGTGTTTTATAAGGTATCTGTTAAATGAGAGGAGATTTTGAAAATGATCAGCTTTGGGTCACACGATTCTACTAAGACAGTTTGTCCGCAGAACAAATTAAAGTGAAGCTCTTAAAATGAAACAGGAGTCTCCCAAATAATGAGCTATTTTAAGCAAACTTTAGTGATTGTCAGCGGTGACATGACTGGCTCATAATGTTGCTTCCATATTTGTTGTCTATGTCAGGGAATGAATGGTATGCTCTGCCAGTTACTGACAGTATATAAAGGTCCATGGGGAGGAGACACACACACTTCAGGAACAGCCTCTTGCAGTCCACCTGAATCCTCTTGCCTTGACACCATGTGTTGTAACTACTACGGCAACTCCTGTGGCTATGGCTGTGGAAAGAGCTATAGCTGTGGGTTCAGCCCCTATTATGGCTGTGGATATGGAAGTAGATATGGCTGTGGATACGGCTGTGGATATGGGACAGGATATGGCTGTGGATTTAGCCCCTATTATGGCTGTGGTTATGGAACCAGATATGGCTGTGGATATGGCTCTGGCTATGGCAGCTACTGGCCAGTTTGCTACAGGAGATGTTATTCTTGCTGCTAGAACATCACCCTCTTAGCCTAGTATGCTTTGAAAAGAGGAATCTAAAGATAATACTGCTTCGAGAATCTGTAACCCATGATTTGTGCTTGCAAGAAATTGTATACATCACAGAAGTTTTGACCTCCAACTACCCATTTTTTGATTGACGTCCTTGAGGTCTGAAGATCAATGGTGATATCATCTGACTCTTCCAAATTTAGCCTTTACTCCTTAATCTCTGAGTCTCTGTTATGACTGTGTTAATGATCCTAACATTCTAAAGCTTGGATAACCCCTTATCCTCAATAAAAATGGCTCATTGCTTCTAACAAATCTCTGTGTACTGCTTATGAATTAGTCTTTCATGAGGTGCTATGGCCTTTTTCAAAGACTGGGCTAAGAGGTTGCTTGAACCTTGAGTTCTTTGATATAATACAAGCATTTCTTCTTGTATTTTCACCAAAAATAATACCTTCTCCAACTATTTCTTGTATCTCACATGCTCAGGCTCTCACATACACAAGCACAAATCTCACAGTATTTCAGAACCATGCTGAACCATGCAAATCTCAATGTGTCGAGAATGGAGCTGGAGGAGACAGTGGAGGAGGAATGACACACATTCAGGTGGTCATGACAAACTCCAGGTGCAGGAGAGACAATCTGATTTCCTGCAGGAGTAATGGAATAGAAGAGATGCTTCCCAGAAGCAATGAGAAATTGGAAGCAGAGTTGGGTGTTAGGCACTTGAAAATAAAGAACTGAGGAATGTATATTCTTTGCAGTCAAAGATGGAGAAGCTCTATACATTCAGCAAAAACAAGACCAGGACCTGACTGTGGCTCAGATCATGAACTCCTTATTGCCAAATTCAAACTTCAATTGAAGAAAGTGTGGAAAACCACTAAACCATTCAGGTATGACCTAAATCAAATCCCTTACAAATATACAGTGAAAGTGAGAAATAGATTTAAAGGACTAGATCTGAT
>NW_011494940.1:5380274-5383250 GCF_000754665.1 Bison bison bison
TGCAAGGAAATCCAACCAGTCCATCCTAAAGGAGATCAGTCCTGGATATTCATTTGAAGGACTGATTTTGAAGCTGAAACGCCAATACTTTAGCCACCTGATGTGAAGAGCTGACTCATTTGAAAAGACCCTGATGCTGCGAAAATTGAGGGAAGGAGGAGAAGAGGATGGCAGAGGATGAGATGATTGGATGGCATCACCAACTCAATGGACATGAGTTTGGGTAAGCTCAAGGAATTGGTGATGGACAGGGAGTCCTGGCGTGGAAGAGGCCTGGTTCATGGGGTTGTAAAGAGTTGGAAACAACTGAATGACTGAACTAAACTGAACCAAACCAGTTCATCTCTATTGCATGTTATAAAATGCCTTTTTACACATTATCTCAATGAATTTTCACATCCTCTTAAAATAGAGTGGGTCTTGACAAACAAGTGTTGGGAGAAAGAAGCTGAGGCTCAGAGTGATTAAGTCACTATCTTGAAATCACACAGCAACTGAGTGTCAGAGCCAAGTTTTCATAGTCTTCTGCTAGTGAGCTCACTGCCATATGCTCCTCCTGGCCAGGCCCTCTCCTGCCTATGGAAGCAGTATGCGCTGTGCTCTAAATAATCTGAAGAGAAAAAGAAAAGTTTGAGTGTTCCTCTCTACATCTGCTTAGTGATTACACACCTCCACTGGTGGTAATAAATGCACAGAAAGACTTGTTGTCCCACTCCCTTATCTGACTGGCCAGTTCCTACTCAAGCCTCATGTCTAGTGCCCCATCTTCTCAGAACTCTTTCCTGACTCTCACAGCACTAATAACCTTCCTTATTTTATAACTTTCACAACACATGGCTACAAAAACAATTACTTCATTTCTTCTTTAAATCCTACTATGTTACTTCTACATAAAATTATGAATTCACTGAGAACTAGGCTCATTGGATGGATAGAGGAGAGATTCATACATAAATACCTATATCAGTTCAGTTCAGTTCAGTCACTCAGTTGTGTCCGACTTTTTGCAACCCCAAGGACTGCAGCACGTCAGGCCTCCCTTTCCATCACCAACTCCCTGAGTTTGCCCAAATTCATATTCACTGAGTCAGTGATGCTATCCAACCAACTCATCCTCTGTCATCCCCTTCTCCTCCTGCTTTCAATTTTCCACAGAATCAGGTTCTTTTCAAATGAGTCAGTTCTTCATATCAGGTGGCCAAAGTATTTGAGTTTTAGGTTCAACATCAGTCCTTCCACTGAACACCCAGGACTGACCTCCTTTAGGATGGACTGGCTTGATCTCCTTGCAGTCCAAGGGACTCTCAAGAGTCTTCTCCAACACCACAGTTGAAAAGCATCAATTCTTTGGCACTCAGCTTTCTTCACAGTCCAACTCTCACATCCATACATGACCACTGGAAAAACCATATCCTTGACTAGATGGACCTTTGTTAGCAAAGTACTGTGTCTCCTTTTTAATATGCTGTGTAGGTTGGTCATAACTTTCATTCCAAGGAGTAAGCGTATTTTAATTTCATGGCTGCAATCACCATCTACAGTGATTTTGGAGCTCAAAAAGATAACGTCTGACACTGTTTCTACTGTTTCCCCATCTATTTGCCATGAAGTGATGAGACCGGATGCCATGATCTTAGTTTTCTGAATGTTGAGCTTTAAGGCAACTTTTTCACTCTCCTCTTTCACTTTCAACAAGAGGGTCTTTAGTTCTTCTTCACTCTGCCATAAGGGTGGTGTCATCTGCATATCTGAGGTTATTGATATTTCTCCAGGCAATCTTGATTCCAGCTTGTGCTTCCTCCAGCCCAGCGTTTCTCATGATGTACTCTGCATATAAGTTAAATAAGCAGGGTGACAGCTTGCTTGTGCCTTGATGTGCCAGGAGCCGGCATATTGCATATTGAGTGCAGCACTTTCCACAGCATCATCTTTCAGGATCTGGAATAGCTCAACTGGAATTCTATCACTGCCGGGAGCCAGTGTGAGGAATTCCACCCATGACAAAGGTCATGAGGAAGGAGGCTTGGCATACGCAAAGGCGGGATCAAGCCTCAGGAGGCTCCCTGGAAATTCTCGAGCAATCTACCCCCAAAACCAGAGTCTGCCTACTTTCTGCTTTGTGCTTTCACCTACACCTCTGACTTTATGGGGGGCTGTCCCCCACTACCTCTCTCTCAAAAAAGAGTTAGTTTACAGCTCCGGTTAATAATTCCTGGGTGTGACAGTGTTTAACCTACAAACTCCTTTAGAAATCCTCTAGCCTGCCTGAATAGGTTTTTCCGGCCACATGTGATTGTTCAGAGCCTCCCAACTGTGAGAGGCAGGAGATGTTCTAAACTGTCTAAACACAGATCCCTTTGAGTAGTTAAAAGATTGATTAGAAATTGTATTGGTGAAGGGTTTTTCACTTATTGGGCCAATGTTTGCTGCTAAGTCTCCATACTCCTTACCTACTGTGTCCTTGGCAGTGTATTGATTGATATAATGGGTGTATAGAAATGTAAGTAGTAGCCTCAATGTTTGTAACCTTGGACCCTTGAGTTAATTCTTTTCTTGATTGAGCCCACCTCACCTTTGCCCTATAGGAATGCAGCTTTGTCCAATGCTTTTTTGGGGGCTGGTGCCTGACTTTGGAATAATCACCTTTAGAGAAAGATAAGTTTCTTAAAATGTTAACAGGCCTCCTGGCCAGAAGATTATGTAATTCACCTGAACTTTTGCATATGATAAGTTTGAAAGCCTGGCTTTGATTAGGACCAGGAACTGCTGTCTTGCATGACTCCACCCCTTCCCCCATTATCCTCTATGCACAACTTAAGGTATTAAAACTACTTTGGAAAATAAAGTGCGGGCCTTGTTCACCGAAACTTGGTCTCCCCATGTCGCTCTCTCTCTCAAATTCTGGCCGAGTCTCCATCTGGAGCGCGGAACCCGCCATGCTTGCTAATTATGCCTGGGCTTCTAAGATCCAACCGG
>NW_011494940.1:5383350-5384680 GCF_000754665.1 Bison bison bison
TACGTAAGTGGTGCAAACTTCTTGTCTTGAAGTTTTATTGGTCTCCCGCATAAACCAAGCTACTCAGCCTCTTTTCTCCACTGAATTTTCCTACTGAGCTATCCTCATACTATTACGCTTTATATCTTTGATAAAATATTTAAATAAATAGGTCGCCGACGCCGTCCCTGCTTCGAATACCCTGGATCAGCCAGGCTGGTCCCCGGCATTGACGTACTCCTTTTTCCTATTTGGAACCAGTCTGTTGTTCCATGTCCACAGCATGTAGAACCCAAGGATGCTACTAATACTCCAGGGCACAGACCAACATGTAATAACTAAAAGAAAAATAATCGAGAATGTCAGTAGTACTGAGAATAGAAACATTACAGTATACTTGTGTGTTTACAAACAAGTTTCTTCCAAACCTATTCTTGTTTCTCACTCGAAGCTACACATCTGAACTTTCTATTGCCAAACATGTAGGTGAAAAAAATGTGTGGCTTTTAAAAGTTTCAGTACAGTTCAGTTCAGTCGCTCAGTCATGCCCGATTCTTTGTGACCTCATGGACTGCAGCAAGCCAGGGTTCCCTGTCCATCACCAACTACCAGAGTTTCTTCAAACTCACGTCCATCGAGTCGGTGAGGCCATCCAACCATCTCATCCTCTGTTGTCCCCTTCTCCTCCTGCCTTCAATCTTTCCCAGCATCAGGGTCTTTTCAAATGAGTCAGTTCTTCACACCAGGTAGTCAAAGTACTGGAGCTTCAGCTTCAGCAACAGTCCTTCCAATGAATATTCAGGACTGATTTCCTTTTGGATGGATTGGTTGGAATTCCTTGCAGTCCAAGGGACTCTCAAGACTCTTTTTTTGAATAACACAGTTCAAAAGCATCAATTCTTTGGCATTCAGTTCTTTTTATAATCCAACACTCACATCCATACATGACTACTGGAAAAACCATAGCTTTGACTAGATGGACCCTTCTCAGCTAAGTCATGTCTCTTCTTTGTAATATGCTGTCTAGGTTGGTCACAGCTTTTCTTCCAGTGAGCAAGCATCTTTTTCTTTCATGGCTGCAATCACCATCTGCAGTAATTTTGGAGCCCAGGAAAATGAAGTCTCTCCCTGTTTCCATTGTCTCCTCATCTATTTGCCATGAAGTGATGGGACCAGATTGCATGATCTTTGTTTTCTGAATGTTGAGTTTTAAGCCAGCCATTTCATTCTCCTCTTTCACTTTCATCAAGAGGCTCTTCAGTTCCTCTTCACTTTCTGCCATATAGGTGGTGTCATCTGCATATCTGAGATTATTTATATTTCTCCCACTAATCTTGATTCCAGCTTGTGC
>NW_011494940.1:5384780-5384999 GCF_000754665.1 Bison bison bison
CCGAAACTTGGTCTCCCCATGTCGCTCTCTCTCTCAAATTCTGGCCGAGTCTCCATCTGGAGCGCGGAACCCGCCATGCTTGCTAATTATGCCTGGGCTTCTAAGATCCAACCGGGGAGGCCTCAGTGTCTCCTCTCCTCGGGAGAACAGAAGGACACCTGAGGCCTACGTAAGTGGTGCAAACTTCTTGTCTTGAAGTTTTATTGGTCTCCCGCATAA
>NW_011494940.1:5385841-5386368 GCF_000754665.1 Bison bison bison
ACTTTACAATATTGTATTGGTTTTCCCATACATCAACATGCATCCTCCACGGGTATACACGTGTTCCCAATCCTGAACCCCCCTCTCACCTCCCTCCCCATACCATCCCTCTGGGTCATCCCAGGGCACCAGCCCCAAGCTTCCTGTATCCTGCATCAAACCTGTACTGGTGATTCGTTTCTTATAGGATATTATACGTTTCAATGCCATTCTCCCAAATCATCCCCCACTCCCTCTCCCACAGAGTCCAAAAGACTGTTCTATACATCTGTGTCTCTTTTGCTGTCTCATATACAGGGTTATTGTTACCATCTTTCTAATTGCCATATATATGCATTAGTCTACAGTACTCGTGTTTTTCTTTCTGGCTTACTTCACTCTGTATAATAGGTTCCAGTTTCATCTACCTCATTAGAACTGATTCAAATGTATTCTTTTTAATGGCTGAGTAATACTCCATTGTGTATATGTACCACTGCTTTCTTATCCATTCATCTGCTGATGGACATCTAGGTTGCTTCTGTGTC
>NW_011494940.1:5386636-5390241 GCF_000754665.1 Bison bison bison
GCAATAAACATTGGGGTACACATGTCTCTTTCAGTTCTGGTTTCCTCAGTGTGTATGCCCAGCAGTGGGATTGCTGGATCATATGGCAGTTCTATTTCCAGTTTTGTAAGGAATCTCCACACTGTTCTCCATAGTGGCTGTACTAGTTTGCATTCCCACCAACAGTGTAAGAGGGTTCCCTTTTCTCCACACCCCCTCCAGCATTTATTGCTTGTAGACTTTTGGATCACAGCCATTCTGACTGGCGTGAAATGGTACCTCATAGTGGTTTTGATTCGTATTTCTCTGATAATGAGTGATGTTAAGCATCTTTTCATGTGTTTGCTACCCATCTGTATGTCTTCTTTGGAGAAATGTCTATTTAGTTCTTTGGCCCATTTTTTGATTGGGTCGTTTATTTTTCTGGGATTGAGCTGCAGGTGTTGCTTGTGTATTTTTTAGATTAGTTGTTTGTCAGTTGCTTCATTTGCTATTATTTTCTCCCATCCTCAAGGCTGTCTTTTCACCTTGCTAATAGTTTCCTTTGTTGTGCAGAAGCTTTTAATTTTAATTAGATCCCATTTGTTTATTTTTGCTTTTACTTCCAATATTCTGGGAGGTGGGTCATAGAGGATCCTGCTGTGATGTATGTCGGAGAGTGTTTTGCCTATGTTCTCCTCTAGGAGTTTTATAGTTTCTGATCTTATGTTTAGATCTTTAATCCATCTTGAGTTTATTGTTGTGTATGGTGTTAGAAAGTGTTCTAGTTTCATTGTTTTACAAGTGGTTGACCAGTTTTCCCAGCACCACTTGTTAAAGAGATTGTCTTTTCTGTATTGTATATTCTTGCCTCCTTTGACAAAGATAAGGTGTCCATACGTGCATAGGTTTATCTCTGGGCTTTCTATTTTGTTCCATTGATCTATATTTCTGTCTTTGTGCCAGTACCATATTGTCTTGATGACTGTGGCTTTGTAGTAGATTCTGAAGTCAGGTAGGTTGATTCCTCCAGTTCCATTCTTCTTTCTAAAGATAGCTTTGGCTATTCGAGGTTTTTTGTATTTCCATACAAATTGTGAAATTATTTGTTCTAGCTCTGTGAAAAATACCGTTGGTAGCTTGATAGGGATTGCATTGAATCAATAGATTGCTTTGGGTAGTACAACACTTTGCTTTTCAATGCCGCTGCCAAAGCAGAATTTCTGGCCATAATTCCCCTGGTTTACTGAAAAGCCTTCCATCTTTATTTCATTATTTCTAAACCTTTTCACTCAAGCCTCTCCATACCTAATGATGCCTGAAGAACCGCCTCTATTTTGTGCATCATGGAATAACCAGCTCTGGTTATAATACCTTGCACATAAGTTGGGCTCAATTAATATTTCTCTAATGAAAAATTGATAGATTAAGTCAATTTCTGTTCAAATATTTGTGTGTCATTTACAAACTAATAGACATTTGGATTGGTTTTCACCATTTTGTCATTTCACTGAGCTGAATGTCTCAAGTGTTCTTTAACTAGTGAAAGTATGAAAGTATTAGTTGTCCAGATGTGTCCAACTCTTTGCAACCCCATGGACTGTAGCCCGCCAGGCTCTTCTATCCATGGAATACTTCAGGCAGTAATATTGGGTTGGATAGTCATTGCCTTCTGCAGGGGATCTTCCCAACCCAAGGACTGACCCCAAATCTGAGCTGCAGGCAGATTCTTTAATGTCTTAACCACCAAGGAAGCCCTCTTTAACTAAGGGAGTCACAACGTTTCAGATTTTGAAGGTATGTTAAGAGTTACTTTGTGAAAACTCTTTTCTAGATGTGTGAATTATCTCATACATGCCTAACAAATCATATTGTTACAAAACTTTATAAAATTTTTCGCATTTACACTTGCTACTGCCCTTTCTTTGCGATTCACATCAGCTTATTTGTCACAAGTTCAAAATACCTCCCTGAAGTACCTCTTTAATACAACTTTTACTCTCTTTTGCATTTAGCTATTTTATTCCCTCCACTCCAATTGTCAGTTTCAAATTATCTGAATTACTTATGCTGTTGGTTTTTCTATACGCACATGCTAGAATATAACACTGAAAGCAAGAGGCTTGTCTTTAATTTACCTACATTGCCTTCACTGTCTAATTTGACACCCTTTCAAAAATATTCAAAAGTCTCAGTTAAGTGATTGAAATCAATTACCTCAACCTCAGTATATGCAAATACATAGGCAATTACATAAAAACAGACATATGACAATATTTCTATTATTATTTTTCTGTTGCTTATTTCCTGATGCTCGTGTTCTTAATTCCTGTATCTAATGCTAATTCTCATGAACCTGGAGAGTGTCTCTTCCATTCTTTTAAGCTCTCAGGTCGTCTTTTGTCTACCTTGGACTTTGCATCAACTTCCTGAGTAAAATGGCATTCTTCCTCCTCTTTGCCCTTTAGTTCCTTCCTAGACACAGTGGGATTTACAAAGCACAGTTCTGAAATACTGGGAGATTTGTGCTTGGGTATGTGAGTGCCCGAGAACATAAGATACAAGAAACAGGTGGAGAAGACATTATTTCCGACACAGATATGAAAGAAGTGTTTGCATTATATCAAAGAAGAGCTCAAACTTCATGCATCACGTTTGCCCAGTTTTCAACTGAGTCTACAATGCCTGGAAAAAGACTAATTCCCAAGCAAGTACACAGAGATTTGATAGAAACAATGAACCATTTTTATTGAGAACAAGTGATTTTGTTAGGACCATCAATACAGTCGTAACAGAGAATCAGAGAATAAAGAGTAACATTTGCAAAAGAGTCAGAGATACTACCAAGAAGATTCAGGGCTCAAAGACACCAATCTAAAGTGGGTATTTACAGATCAAAGCCTCTGTCATGCATGTGATTTCTTGCAAGTGGAAATCGTGGGTTATAAATCCTTGAATCGGCATTATCTTTAGATGCTTCATCTCAGAAGCAAAAAGGGCTTAGTTAGTGCTGTTCTAGAAGCAAGAAGAATAACATCTCCTGTAGCAAACTGGCCAGTAGCTGCCATAGCCAGAGCCATACCCACAGCCATATCTGGTTCCGTAGCCACAGCCATAATAGGGGCCAAATCCACAGCCATATCCTGTCCCATATCCACAGCCGTATCCTGAGCCGTATCCACAGCCATATCTACTTCCATAACCACAGCCATAATAGGGGCTGAACCCACAGCTGTAGGTCTTTCCACAGCCATAGCCACAGGAGTTGCCGTAGTAGTTACAACACATGTTGTCAAGGCAAGAGGGTTCAGGTGGACTGCAAGGCGATGTTTCTGAAGTGTGTGTGTGTCTTCTCCTTCCCTTGGATCTTTATATCCTGTCAGTAATAGGCAGGACATACCATTCATTCCCTGACACAGGCAGCAAATATGGAAGCAACATTATGAGCCAGTCACTGTTGACCAATAGTGCTTTGCTTAAAATAGCTTCTTATTTTGGAGACTCATTTCATTTAAAGAGCATCATTTTAATTTTCCTCTGCCAAAGAATTTCTCACTAGAATCATGTGCCCAAACACAGACACCCATTTTCAAAACCTCTTATCATTTAGTATATATCTTATTTCAAAAGGCTTGGGAGGAAATGTT
>NW_011494940.1:5390358-5406038 GCF_000754665.1 Bison bison bison
AAACAAATATGTCTGTTCATTTTCTTGAATCATTGTAGCTTCTTGCCAGAGTTCTTCACCCAGATACCTACTACCCAATACCAATTGGCATCTTGTTGTAGAACTCAAGGATGCTCCTAATTCTCCAGGGCACAGAACAACATGTAATAACATGTAACCAAAAGAAAAATAATCTAGAATGTCAGTACTACTGAGAATAGAAATATTACACTATAGCTGTGTGTTTGCAAGTTTCTCTCTCTGTGGATGTCTAAATCCGAACATACTCTTCCTTCTCACTCTAAACTAAACATCTGGACTTTCTAATGCCAAAATGTAGCCAAAAAATGTGTAGCTTTTTAAGTTTCAGTTCAGTTCAGTTCAGTTCAGTCGCTCAGTCATGTCCTACTCTTTGCCAACTCAGGGACTGCAGCAAGCCAGGGTACCTGTCCATCACCAACTCCCAGAGCTTGCTCAAACTTATGTCCATTGAGTTGGTGAGGCCATCCAACCATCTCATCCTCTGTTGTCCCGTTCTCCTCCTGCCTTCCATCTTTCGCAGCATCAGGGTCTTTTCCATTGAGTCAGTTCTTCGCATCAGGTAGCCAAAGTATTGGAGCTTTAACTTTAGGATCAGTCCTTCCAATGAATATTCAGGACTAATTTCCTTTAGGATGGACTGGTCTGATCTTCTTGCAGTCCAAGGGACTCTCAATAGTCTTCTCCAACAACAAAGTTCAAAAGCATCAATTTTTGGCATTCAGTTTTCTTTATAGTCCAACTCTCACATCCATACATGACTACTGGAAAAACCATAGCTTTGAGTAGATGGACCTTTGTTTGCAAAGTAATGTCTTTGCTTTTTAATATGCTGTCTAGGTTTATCATAGCTTTTCTTCCAAGGAACAAGCGTCTTTTAATTTCATGGCTACAGTCACCATCTGCAGTGATTTTGGAGCCCAAGAAAATAAAGTCTGTCACTTTTTCCATTGTTTCCCCTACTATTTGCCATGAAATGATGGGACCAGATGCCATGATCTTGGTTTTTTGAATGTTGACTTTTAGGTGGAGTTTTCATTCTCCACTTTCATTTTCATCAAGAGGCTCTTCAGTTCCTCTTTCACTTTCTGCCATAAGGGTGGTGTCATCTGCATATCTGAGGTTATTGGTATTTTCATATTTCTCCCAGCAATCTGGATTCCAGCTTGTGCTTCATCCAGCCTGGCATTTTGCATGATGTACTCTGCTTAGAAGTTAAATAAGCAGGATAACAGTATACAGCCTTGACTTACTCCTTTCCCAATTTAGAACCAGTTCATTGTTCCATGCCCTTTTCTAACTGTTGTTTCTCGACCTGGATACAGATTTCTCAGGATATGGCTAAGGAGGTCTGGTATTCCCATCTGTTTCAGAATTTTCAACAGTTTGTTGTGATCCATACAGTCAAAGGCTTTGGCATAGTCAATAAGGCAGAAGTAGATGTTTTCCTGGAACTCTCTTGCTTTTTCTATATTAAAGTTGGGGGAGTGTTGTTTTTGCTTATCTCACTTGCTTAAGTGTACCACTATCTTTCATAATCAAGCAGATTCCAATACTTGTTATTTTTTACAATAAGAACCATTAAGTCTTCTATTGTACACTCAAATTTCAACAGTGAGATGAGTGGTGATCCAGTACTTTATTGAATGCCTTCAGAAGGAACTTTCATCAAGCTTCTGATTTCATTTTCTGAGAATTTTCAGTATTAGGCATTAATCCTTCAGCTGAGAAATCATTCAACCTTATTTTTTTCTTCTATTGATCATGGGTATAATCTTATAACTCAGCTATGTTGAATCATGAATGATAGGCATAAAGAAAATATATTCTCATTCCAATTATCATTATACTTCAGTTTTCTTACCTTTCCTGTCCTCCTTGCAATTTGAAATTATAAGTTTGCTTCACAAATTCTCTACAGTAGACACTTTGCTTTTCAATGTCACTGCCAAAGCAGAATTTCTGGCCACATTTTCCCTGGATTACTGAAAAGTCTTCCATCTTTATTGCATTATTTCTAAACCTTTTCACTCAAGCCTCTCCATACCTAATGATGCCTGCAGAACCACCTCTATTCTGTGCATCATGGAATAACCAGCTCTGGTTATAATACCTTGCACATAAGTTGGGCTCAGTTAATATTTCTCTAATGAAAAATTGATAGATTAAGTCAAATTTCTGTTCAAATACTTGTGTGTCATTTACAAACTTATAGATATTTGGATTGATTATCACCATTTTGTCATTTCACTGAGCTGAATGTCTCAAGTGTTCTTTAACTAGTGAAAGTATGAAAGTGTTAGTTGTCCAGATGTGTCCAACTCTTTGAAACGCCATGGACTGTAGCCCGCCAGGCTCTTCTATCCATGGAATACTTCAGGCAGGAATATTGGGTTGGATAGTCATTGCCTTCTTCAGGGGATCTTCCCAACCCAAGGACTGACCCCAGGTCTGTGCTGCAGGCAGATTCTTTACTGTCTGAGCTACCAAGGAAGCCCTCTTTAACTAAGGGAGTCACAACGTTTCAGATTTTGAAGGTATGTTAAGAGTTACCTTGTGAAGACTCTTTACTGGTTATGTAAGCTATCTCATACATGCTTACTAAATTATATTCTTCTAAAACTTCATGGACTTCTTTTCCCCCTTTACATTTGCTACTGTCCTTTTGAATCTTTCTTTGCAATTGCCATGAGATATCGCAAGGTGAAAATACCTCCCTGAAATATCTCTTTAATGCTTCAATCCTTACTCTCTTTCCCACTAAATAGTTTTATTCTCACATCCCAACTGTCAGTTTGAAATTATCTTAATTATTTTTTATTTTCTTATTCTTCACCTACTAGAATGTAAACACCGTTAGAGCAGGAAATTTTTCTTTAATTTTTCTACTTTGTCTTCAGTGTCTAAGATGAGACTATTTCAAAACTACTCAAAACGATTTACCAACTAAGTGACTGGAAACAATTTCAACATCAGTGTATACAAACAAATACATTTGCATTTCCATCAAAAGCAGATGATATGATAGAATGTTTTGACTTTCATATGCATTCTTTAGTCTCATGTACTTGACACCTATCTCTGCTTCTTATTTCTCATATATGCTGGAAAATTCCCCTTGCTTTCCATTATTCCTTTAAGTACTCAGGCCACCTCTTGTTTATTTTGGAATTTGCATTGACTTCCTGAATAAAGTATCATTCCTCTTCCTCTTTCACCTCCAGCTCCATCCCAGACACAGAGAGATTTGCAAAGCACAGTCCTGAAATAATGAGATTTGTGCTTATATAAGTGAGTGCTTAAGTATGCAAAAAACAAGAAATAGGTGGGAAAGACATTATTTCTGATGCAGGTATAAATAGAAACGCTTATATCAAGAAGAACTTCAAGGTTCAGCTTCATATCTGCTCAGTTTTCAACAGAGGCCATAACACCTCAAAACAAAAATTATGCACAAACAAATACACAGAGATTTGTTAGAAACGATGAACCATTTTTATTGATAACAAGGGACTTCCCCAACAGTAGGGTATTCGGATCATTACTACAGAGAGTCAGAGATTAAGGGAGTAAAGGTTAACATTTAGAAAAAAGACAGATGATACCACCATGGAGCTTCAGCCCTCAAAGGTGCCAATCTTACAAACGGGTAGTCGAAGGTCAAAGCTCTGTCTTGAATGGAATTTCCTGCGTATAGAAATCATGACTTCAATCCTTGAGTCAGCATTGTCTTAGATGTGTGGTTTCAGACATAAATGGTGTTTTGGGTGGTGACGTTCTAGCAGCAAGAAGAATAACATCTCCTGTAGCAGACTGGCCCGTAACTGTCGTAGCCAGAGCCATATCCACAGCCACAGCAGGAGCCGTATCCACAGCCATATCTGGTTCCATAACCACAGCCATAACGGGAGCTGTATCCACAGCCATAATAGGGGCTCAATCCACAGCCATATCCTGAACCATATCCACAGGCAGTCCCATATCCACAGCCATATCTGGTTCCATAACCACAGTCATAATAGGGGCTCAATCCACAGCTGTAGCTGTTTCCACAGCCATAGCCACAGGAGTTGCCACAGTAGTTACAACACATGTTGTCGAGGGAAGCAGATTCAGGTGGACTGCAAGGCGATGTTTCTGAAGTGTGTGTCTTCTCCTTCCCATGGACCTTTATATACTATCAGTAAGTGGCAGAGCATACCACTCATTCCCTGACATAAACAACAAATATGGAAGCGACCACCACGTGCTGGTCACTTTTGACAATCGATAATTTGCCTAAAGTAGCTAGTTATTTTGGAGATATTTAAAGAGCATCATTTTAATTTGCTCTGCCAGAGAATTTTTTCAGTAGAATCATGTGCCTCTAAACAGATACCCATTTCCAAAATTTCCTATCATTTAATATATATCTTATATTAGAAATGCGAGGAGTAATGTAGAAAAATTTTGCCTGCTTTTTCTCTCTTCTTTCTTAAATCATTTGCCACTGGCCATAAGAAATGAATATTCCTACCTCCTTTCTTGCATCATTGCAAATTCATTTATAGAAGCCAAAGATGCTGATGAAACTACAAGGCACAAGAAGCCCCCAACAAGAAAAAAATCTTCTCCAAATTGTCAATAGTAGTAAGAAAAGAAATCTTAGTTTATAGCTACATATTTATAAATGATTCTCTATCTGTAGATGCCTAAATCCAAACATATCCTGTCCTCTCATCTAAAGGAACACCGGACCTTTCTATCATCAAAAATGTGGTCAAAATGTTTTTGTTTGTGGATTTTTTTTTTGCATATCTTACTTGTATAGATTGTACTTTCATATCACCATTTTCAGAATCAGGCAGGTTCCAAATTTTTAAGTTTTTTTTTTTTTTTTATTCAACTATATTTGATTTACAATATTGTGTTAGTTTAGGGTGTAGAGCATAATGATTTAGTATTTTTGAAGATTATACTCCATTAAAAATTATTACAACATAATAAATAATTCACCATGCTATATAGTACATCTTTATTGCTTATCTATTTTATAAACAGTAGTTTGCATCTGCTAATCCAGTGGCACTAATTGGTCCCTCTCCATTGCTATCTCCTTTCATAAGCAAAAGATTGTTTTCTATATCTTTGGGTCTCTTTCTGTCTTACATATGCATTCATTTTATAATTTTTAGAGTCTTCATATAACTGAAGTAATACAGTATTTGTCTTCCTCTATCTGCCTTATTCCTCTGCCTGAACATCTTTCAGTAAGCATATTCTCTAGATCCATCCATTTTGCTGCAAATGGTAGTATCTCATTTTTATGTCTGAGTAATATTCCATGATGTGTTTATGTACACCATATCTTCTTAAATGAGCTGAGAGATGTTTGAATGCTTCCATATGTGAGATATTATAAACAGTATTGCTAGGAACACTGGAGTGTATGTATCTTTTCAAGTTAGTGTTTTCACTTTTTCTGGATATGTACCCAGGAGTAGAATTGCTGGATCATATGGCTGTCCTATTTTTAGGTTTTTATGGAACCTCCATACTGATTTCCATAGTGGTTGAACCAATAATTTTCATTGCCCAAGAGTGTTCAAGTGGTTCCTTTTCCCATATCCTTTAAAACTTCTGATATTTACTGATTGCTTTGGTGATACATATTCTGACAGATGTGAGTTGATATTGCATTATTGTTTTAATATGCATTTTTCTGATAATTGGTGATATTGAGCATCTTTTCTTGTCCTGTTAGCCATCTGTGTGTTCTATGTGCCTTTTTATGCCAATACCATGCTATTTTGATTACTGTAGATTTACAATATAGTCAGTTTGGCAGAGTTATATCTCCAGCATTATCGTTTTTTTTCTGAAGAGTGCTTTGCCAATAAGTAGTCTTTTGTTGTTCTAGTTTTAAGATTATTTTTCTGTAAATTTTTTATAACTATGTAAGGATTATTCTAGTTCTATGAATTTTAGGATTTTTTGGTCTAGTTCTGTAAAAACCATCATGTGTACTGGATAGAAATTGCATTAAATCTGTAGATTTCTTTGGGTATTATGGCCATTTTAATAATATTAACTTTTCCAATATCCCAAGGGAATGGGATATCTTTCCATTTTTGCATATAATTTTCAATTTTCTTTATCAAAGTTTTATGGTTTTCAGAATATACTTCTTTCGCTTCCTTAAGTTGATTCCCAGGTACCATTTGTAGAACCAATTAAATAGGATTTCTTTTTACTTTCACTTCCTAATACTTCATAATTAGTGTATAGAAACATAACAGATTTCTCTATACTCATCCCGTAACATACAATCTACTGAATGAACTTATTAGCTCTAAGAGTTTTTCGGTGGAGACTTTCGAGTTCTCTGTACAAAGTACATCATCTGCAAGTAGTGACAGTGTTACCTCTTCTTTCCAATATGTTTTATTTCTTCTTGTTACTGCAGCTAGAATGTCCAAATCTACTTTAAATAGAAGTGGTGAGAATGAGCATCTTTGTCTTATTCCTGAATTTAGCAGGAAAGATTTCACCTTTTCACCAGTGAGTATTATATTGGCTGTGAATTTCTCATAAATAGTCTTAATATAATCAGTTATTTCCCCCTAAACCACTTTGATGAGAGTTTTTAACTTGAATGGATGCTGATTTTTAAAACTATTTTTATGCATTTATTGAAGTGACCATGTATTTTTTGTCTTTCTTTTTGTTAACATAGGTGTATCACAGTGATTGATTTGCGTATGTTAAATTGTCTCTGTGACCTGGGATTAAATCCAGCTTGATCACAGTGAATGATGCTTCTTTGTATTTTTTAATTTGGTTTGCTAACATTTTGTGGAGGGTTTTTTTTTTTTTTTTTTTTTTGGTAGTGTTTTTCTCTAGTTTGGTAGCAAGGTAATGGTGGTCTAGTATTGGGATAAATTAGGGCATGTTCCCTCATCTTCAGTTAGTTGGAATAGTTTGAGAAGGATAAATAAGTTATTTTCTATATGTTTGGTAGAATTCCCCTGGAAATTTTTTGAATTGCTGGTTTAATTTCATTTCTGGTGATCAGTGTGTTCAAATGATTTGCCTCTTCTTAACTCAGTCTTGGTATGCTCTGTGTTTCTAGGAATTTGTGTTTCTGCCAGGTTATCCAGTTTGTTAGTATATAACTGTTCACAGTATTCTCTTATGATTTTTTGTATGTCTGTGATATCTCCTAGTCCTAGGGATTGGAAGGCAGAAAAATATATACCCTGAGGAGGAAATCTGTGAAGTGAAGTGAAGTGAAGTGAAAGCTATTCAGTCGTGTTTGACTCTTTGTGACTAGAGCCTGCCAGGCTCCTCTGTCCATGGAATTCTCCAGGCAAGAATACTGGAGTGCATAGCCATTCCATTCTCCAGGGGATCTTTCCAACCCAGCGATCAAACCCAGGTCTTTTATATCTTCTGCATTGCATGCAGATTCTTTACCATCTGAGCCACCAGAAAAGTCCATATATAGTCCTAATTATGGGAATCTTTAGAACATATTTCACATGGATATTTAAAACCTACTGTTTAATAAGCCTTTGATCTTGACTAAAAAGTCTTACTGCGAGATGATACTTAGTTCAAATTATCAAAATAGACATAGTCCTAGAAATAAAATATTTTTCTACTATGGACTGATCTTTTTACTCCTGTGGAGTTTCAAAACTACTGATATCAAATTTTTGCATAAACATGTTCCCAAGACATATGCTTTAAAAATAGAACATAAAGTTATTCTTTAGTTTCTGAACTTGAAAATATGCATGATTCCTTGTCCATTATGTTGACATAATGTTGACACTGTATTTTGGGTAATAAATTACTATACAAAATTGCCCAGTCAGAGTGCAAAAAGGTCAATAGATAGGTAATTTATATTCAGAGGGGTTTTGCTTCCTCATCATAAAAGCTTTTTTAATTAGGGCATACATATGTGTATACCATAGAATGACTTCTTTTATGTTACGAAGCTATTACATTAAATTCAGACTAAATCACGATTACAGCAAAAATTAATATGGCTATTTTAAAGCTATTACTAAACAAGAATTTAAAACTATAGAATAAGAAAAATGAGATTTCAAAAATTTAATTTTTATTGGAGTATAGTTGATTTACAATATTGTGCTAGATTCTGCTGTACAACAAAGTGAATCAGTTACATACATACCTATATCCACTCCTTTTTTAGATTCTGTTCTTATATAGGTCATTACAGATTATTGGGCAGAATTCCCTGTGCTATACAGTAGATTTTTATTAGTTATCTATTTTACATATAGTAGTGTGAATATGTCATTCTCAACCTCCCAGTTTATCCCCCCTTCCCCGCCCCACTCCTTGGTAACCATGCTTGTTTTCTACTTCTGTGACTCTATTTCTGTTTTATAAATAGGTTCATTTGTACTATTATTTTTAGATTTCTTAGAAACCTAAAAAAAGCAGTATCATATATTTGTCTTTCATTGTCTGATTTACTTCACTCTGTATAAGAATTTCTAGGTCCACCTTATCACTGCAAAAAAAAAAATTATTTAAAATTTTAATTTATGTTTGGATTCTGAAAAGTGCATACTTAAATAACATGTATTAAATGATAATCACAAAAATAAATGTATATAGCCAAGAGGGGAAAAAAAACAGGAAAGTGAGATAAAGGGAATAGCATTTATTGAGTAAAATTCCTGACCAGAACACTAAATAGGTATGAAACATAAGGAAAACAAATATGTAAAAATAGGTAGACCTCATTTTAGAAAGAAGAAATTTGCATTTAGACAATTTAATCATATAATCAAATATCTTTACAGTATATGTGGCTCTCCAATGTTTGACTATATGTTTGATTTGATTCATCCATTTTTATGGAAGAATATTGAGTCCAAATTATTAGGGACTGTACTCAGAGTTGGTTATTCAAGGATGCACAGAATAGGAGTTGTCTTTACTGTTTTAAACCAGTATCCAGAGATCTGAATGGAAAGGTATTAGAAATAATGCAATAAAGATAAAAGAGTTTTTCAATAATCCAGGGATACTGTGACCAGAGAGTGTGTTGGCTGTGGTACTGAAAAGTAAAGTGTCTATACCAGAGAATTTGTCAGGTAGAATTTATAGTTTTTAATTTCAAGACAGACAGAAAAGGCAAGAAACTGAAGGATAAGAAAAATGGAATGAGAATATATTTTCTTTATGTTTATGGTTAGGGATGAAACAGCAGAGTGTTCAAATTAGACCAGTGACCAATATCAGAAAAACCGGTAGAATGATTTCTCAACAGAAGGAAAAATGTCTGATAATGAAACGTCTCAAAAATTGAAGTTGGCAGCCTTGTGAAAATCCCTGTTAAAGGCATTCAATAAAGTACTCGATCACCACTTATTTCTTTGTTGTCGAAATTCAAGTATATCCAGTGGAAAGAATGATCTTGACTTTATACTCCCTTCCAATTCAGATTTCATGGTTGTTACAGTGAAAAATAATCTAAATTTTGGAGTCTGCCAGATTCTGAAAAAATTGATTGAAATAAAACATAGAAACTAAGATAAGCAAAAAAAAAGAAAAAAATGCCCCCCTACCCCAACAAACAAAGCAACATGACTGAATGTTTGGTCATGAAAGGTTGAATGTTTGGTAGGAAGTTACATTTCAATTAGTGAGGCAAGACATAGTTTTAATAAACTTTGACAAGTGCTTTGACATGTATCTGCACATAAGAGCCAGGAGGTGCTGGCGGTGGTCGCTTAGATGCTAGCTCATGTCAGACTCTTTGCAACCCCATGGACTGTATACCCCACTTGGCCCTCTGTCCTTGGAATTTCTCAGGCAAGAACACTGGAGGGGGTTGCCATTTCCTCCTCCAGGGGATCTTCCAGACCCAGGGATCAAACCTACATGTCTTGCATTGTAGGCAGATTCTTTCCTGAGCCACTAGGTAAGCCCCAGGACCAAGAGGAGGATGATCCAGTTCAGACAATAACACGGAGGAAAGGCATCTCACAGGAGCTGATTACAGATCTGAATTTTGATGTACAAATAGATTTTTTTTAAGCCAAGAAATTTTGTGGCAAGAAAAATATTAACAGCAGAAGAAATGATACTCATTTCCCTCTTTTACATGTCAAAAAGGTAAGTGTGCTAGAGAGGATTATTTAGAAGAAAGGAGACATATTATATTGTAAAGTCACAATGAACATTTTTGTAGAAGGTTGAGAACTTCTGATTAATGTACATATGAATAAGGATAAAATTGAGTTTTGTGGTACTTGATGTCATGAATGTATTAGGAGCTGAGATGGGCTTTTGCTGTAAGTATCAGAGTGACCCTACTTACCTTTAGCCTTTGAACTAAATGTGTAAGGAACAGTAGTGATATAACAAGGTAAGAATGATTGAGGGAGGGGAATAGACTAAGGCTTTATGTGAAAAAAATGAGATTCTGGTCTAACTGAGGACTTCTGATTCTTCAGGCAAATAAAGTTGGTTAAACTATCAAAGTCTCCTCAATGGTGAGACTCAGGTAGCTACAAAAAAGAGAGAAAAAGAGGGCTGCCCCACGTGAACAGGACCTTCCATTGCCTGGTGCATGGAAGAAGAAAATACAAGAAGGAACACATGCAGCATACTGTCTCCACGCCTGTAAGTCTTCACTCTTTCCGGGAATTGACTTTGTTTTGAATTATCAGATACTGATCAGATTCTTAGGATTTGAGGAGAGTCGGACAAGGCAGGGGTAAGGAATGCAGAAAGGGTAGTGATTCAGGAAAGGAGACAGGAATATTCCTTTTCCTGTGGTCAGAAGCAGGTATTTTGGAAAACTGAGAGAGAAAAGGAGGTAAAATTGCCTGACATTCCCCAACAAGCTTGTTTTATAAGGTATCGGTTAAATGAGAGGAGCTTTTGAAAATGATCAGCTTTGGGTCACACAATTCTACTAAGACAGTTTGTCAGCAGAACAAATTAAAGTGAAGCTCTTAAAATGAAACAGGAGTCTCTCAAATAATGAGCTATTTTAAGCAAACATTAGTGATTGTCAATAGTGACGTGACTGGCTCATAATGTTGCTTCCATATTTGTTGTCTATGTCAGGGAACGAATGGTATGCTCTGCCAATTACTGACAGTATATAAAGGTCCATGGGGAGGAGACACACACTTCAGAAACATCCTCTTGCAGTCCACCTGAATCCTCTTGCCTTGACAACATGTGTTGTAACTACTACGGCAACTCCTGTGGCTATGGCTGTGGAAACAGCTACAGCTGTGGATTGAGCCCATATTATGGCTGTGGATATGGAAGTGGATACGGCTGTGGATACGGCTCAGGATATGGCTGTGGATACGGCTCAGGATACGGCTGTGGATATGGGACAGGATATGGCTGTGGATTTAGCCCCTATTATGGCTGTGGTTATGGAACCAGATATGGCTGTGGATATGGCTCTGGCTATGGCAGCTACTGGCCAGTTTGCTACAGGAGATGTTATTCTTGCTGCTAGAACATCACCCTCTTAGCCTACTCTGCTTCTGAAATGAGGAATCTAAAGATAATACTGCTTTGAGGATCTGTAACCCATGATTTGTACTTGCAAGAAATTTTATACGTAACAGAGGTTTTGACCTCCAACTACCCATTTTTAGATTGACGTCCTTGAGGTCTGAAGATCAATGGTGATATCATCTGACTCTTCCAAATTTAGCCTTTACTCCTTAATCCCTGAGTCTCTGTTATGACTGTGTTAATAATCCTAACATTCTAAAGCTTGGATAACCCCTTATCCTCAATAAAAATGGCTTATTGCTTCTAACAAATCTCTGTGTACTGCTTATGAATTAGTCTTTCATGAGGTGCTATGGCCTTTTTCAAAGACTGGGCTAAGAGTTGGCTTGAACCTTGAGTTCTTTGATATAATACAAGCATTTCTTTTTGTATTTTCACCAAAAATAATACCTTCTCCAACTATTTCTTGTATCTCACATGCTCAGGCACTCACATACACAAGCACAAATCTCACAGTATTTCAGAACAGTCTGAACCGTGCAAATCTCACTGTGTCAAGAATGGAGCTGGAGGAGACAGTGGAGGAGGAATGACACACATTCAGGTGGTCATGACAAAGTCCAGGTGCAGAAGAGACAATCTGATTTCCTGCAGGTGTAATGGAATTGAAGCGATGCTTCCCAGAAGCAATGAGAAATTGGAAGCAGAGTTGGGTGTTAGGCACTTGAAAATAAAGAACTAAGGAATGTATATTCTTTGCAGCCAAAGATGGAGAAGCTCTATACACTCAGCAAAAACAAGACCAGGACCTGACTGTGGCTCAGATCATGAACTCCTTATTGCCAAATTCAAACTTCAGTTGAAGAAAGTAGGGAAAACCACTAGACCATTCAGGTATGACCTAAATCAAATCCCTTACAAATATACAGTGAAAGTGAGAAATAGATTTAAAGGACTAGATCTGATGGACAGAGTGCCTGATGAACTATGAACGGACTTAGTCACATTGTACATGAGAAAGGAATCAAGACCATCCCCAGGAAATAGAAATGCAAAAAAGTAAAATGGCTGTCTGAGGAGGCCTTACAAATAGCTGTGAAAAGAAGAGAAGCAAAAGGCAAAGGAGAAAAGGAAAGATATACACATTTGAATGCAGAGTTCCAAAGAATAGCAAGGAGAGATAAGAAAGCCTTCTTCAGTGATTAACTCAAAAAATAGAGGGAAGAAGAGAATGGGAAAGACTAGAGATCTACTCAAGAAAATTAGATATACCAAGGGAATATTTCCTGCAATTTCGGCTCAATAAAGGACAGAAATGGTATGGACCTAACAAAAGCAGAAGATACTAAGAAGAGGTGGCAAGAATACACAGAAGAACTGACAAAAAGATCTACATGATCCAGATAATCAGGATGGTGTGATCACTCACCAAGAGCCAAACACCCTGGAATGTGAAGTCAAGTCGGTCTTAGGAAGCATCGCTATGAACAAAACTAGTGGAAGCAGTAGAATTCCAGTTGAGCTATTTCAAATCCTGAAAGATGATGCTGTGAAAGTGTTTCCCTCAATATGCCAGCAAATTTGGAAAACTCAGCAGTGGCCACAGGACTGGAAAAAGTCAGTTTTCATTGCAATCCTAAAGAAAGGCTCAAACTCCAAAGAATGCTCAAACTACCGCACTACTGCATTCATCTCACATGCTAGTAAAGTAATACTCAAAATTCTCCAAGTCAAGTTTCAGCAAATGCAAACTGTGAACTTCCATATGTTCAAGCTGTATTTAGAAAAGGCAGCGGAACCAAAGATCAAATTGCCAACATCCACTGGATCATCGACAAAGCAAGAGAGTTCCAGAAAAGCATCTATTTCTCCTTTAATGACTATGCCAAAGCCTTTGATTGTGTGGATCACAATAAACTGTGGAAAATTCTGAAAGACATGGGAATACCAGACCACCTGACCTGACTCTTGAGAAACCTGTATGCAGATCAGAAAGCAACAGTTAGAACTGGACATGGAAAAACAGACTGGTTCCAAATAGGAAAAGGAGTACATCAGGGCTGTATATTGTCACCCTGATTATTTAACGTCTATGCAGATTACATCATGAGAAACTGAGAGACCCCGGGCTGAAGGAAGCACAAGCTGGAATCAAGATTGCAAGGAGAAATATCAATAACCTCAGATATGCAGATGACACCACCCTTAAGGCAGAAAGTGAAGAAGAACTAAAGAGACTCTAGATGAAAATGAAAGAGGAGAGTGAAAAAGTTGGCTTAAAGATCAACATTCAGAAAACTAAGACCATGGCATCTGGTCTCATCACTTCATGGCAAATAGATGGGGAAACAGTAGAAACAGTGGCAGACTTTATTTTTCAGGGCTCCAAAATCACTGCAGATGGTGATTGCAGCCATGAAATTATAAGACGTTTACTTCTTGGAAGAAAGTTATGACCAACCTAGACAGCATATTAAAAAGGAGACACAGTACTTTGCCAACAAAAGTCTGTCTCATCAAGGCTATGGTTTTTCCAGTGGTCATGTATGGATGTGAGAGTTGGACTGTGAAGAAAGCTGAGCGCAGAATTGATGCTTTGGAACTGTGGTGTTGGAGAAGACTCTTGAGAGTCCCTTGGACTGCAAGGAGATCCAACCAGTCCATTCTGAAGGAGATCAATCCTGGGTATTAACTGGAAGGACTGATTTTGAAGCTGAAACTCCAGTACTTTGGCCACCTGATGTGAAGAGCTGACTCATTTGAAAAGACCCTGATGCTGGGAAAATTGAGGGTGGGAGGAGAAGAGGATGGCGGAGGATGAGATGGTTAGATGGCATCACCAACTCAATGGACATGAGTTTGGGTAAGCTCAAGGAATTGGTGATGGACAGGGAGGCCTGGTGTGGAAAAGGCCTGGTTCATGGGGTTGTAAAGAGTTGGAAACAACTGAATGACTGAACTGAACTGAACTGAACTGAATCAGTTCATCTCTATTGCATGTTGTAAAATGTCTTTTTACACATTATCTCAATTCATTTTCACATCCTCTAAAAATAGAGTGGCTACTTGACAAACAAGTATTGGGAGAAAGAAGCTGAGGCTCAGAGTGATTAAGTCACTATCTTGAAATCACACAACAAAGCAGTGTCAGAACCAAGTTTTCATAGTCTTCTGCTAGTGAGCTCACTGCCATATGCTCCTCCTGGCCAGACCCTCTCCTGCCTATGGAAGCAGTATGCACTGTGCTCTAAATAATCTGAACAGAAAAAGAAAAGTCTGAGAGTTCCTCTCTACATCTGCTTAGTGATTACACACCTCGACTGGTGATAATAAATGCACAGAAAGACTTGTTGTCCCACTCCCTTATCTGACTGGCCAGTTCCTACTCAAGCCTCATGTCTAGTGCCCCATCTTCTCAGAACTCTTTCCTGACTCTCACAGCACTAATAACCTTCCATATTTTATAACTTTCATAACACATGGCTACAAAAACAATTACTTCATTTCTTCTTTAAATCCTACTATGTTATGCCTTTGACTCTGTGGATCACAATAAACTGTGGAAAATTCTGAAAGAGATGGGAATACCAGACTACCTGATCTGCCTCTTGAGAAATTTGCATGCAGGTCAGGAAGCAACAGTTAGAACTGGACATGGAACAACAGACTGGTTCCAAATAGGAAAAGGAACAAGACTATATATTGTCACCCTGTTTATTTAACTTATATGCAGAGTACATCATGAGAAACGCTGGACTGGAAGATACACAAACTGGAATCAAGATTGCCGGGAGAAATATCAATAACCTCAGATATGCAGATGACACCACCCTTATGGCAGAAAGTGAAGAGGAACACAAAGCCTCTTGATGAAAGTGAAAGTGGAGAGTGAAAAAGTTGGCTTAAAGCTCAACATTCAGAAAACAAAGATCATGGCATCCGGTCCCATCACTTCATGGGAAATAGATGGGGAAACAGTGGAAACAGTGTCAGAGTTTATTTTTCTGGGCTCCAAAATCACTACAGATGGTGACTGCAGCCATGAAATTAAAAGATGCTTACTCCTTGGAAGGAAAGTTATGACCAACCTAGATAGCATATTCAAAAGCAGAGACATTACTTTGCCAACAAAGGTCCATCTAAACAAG
>NW_011494940.1:5406138-5413363 GCF_000754665.1 Bison bison bison
GAAATTAAAAGATGCTTACTCCTTGGAAGGAAAGTTATGACCAACCTAGATAGCATATTCAAAAGCAGAGACATTACTTTGCCAACAAAGGTCCATCTAAACAAGGCTATGGTTTTTCAGTGGTCATGTATGGATGTGAGAGTTGGACTGTGAAGAAGGCTGAGCACCGAAGAATTGATTCTTTTGAACTGTGGTGTTGGAGAAGACTCCTGAGAGTCCCTTGGACTGCAAGAAGATCCAACCTGTCCATTCTGAAGGAGATCAGCTCTGAGATTTCTTTGTAAGGAATGATGCTAAAGCTGAAACTCCAGTACTTTGACCACCTCATGTGAAGAGTTGACTCATTGGAAAAGACTCTGATGCTGGGAGAGATTGGGGGCAAGAGGAGAAAGGGACGACAGAGGATGAGATGGCTGGATGGCATCACTGACTCGATGGACGTGAGTCTGAGTGAACTCTGGGAGTTGGTGATGGACAGGGAGGCCTGGCGTGCTGCACTTCATGGGGTTGCAAAGAGTTGGACACGACTGAGCAACTGTACTGATATGATCTGATCTGATGTTACTCCTGCATAAAATTATGAATTCACTGAGAACTAGGCCCAATGGATGATATAGGGGAGATTCATACATAAATACATATATCAGTTCAGTTCAGTCACTCAGTTGTGTCCGACTGTTTGCAACCCCAAGGACTGCAGCACTTCAGGCCTCCCTGTCCATCACCAACTCCCTGAGTTTGCCCAAATTCATGTCCACTGAGTCAGTGATGCCATTAAACCATCTCATCCTCTGTCATCCCCTTCTCCTCCTGCTTTCAATTTCCCCAGAATCAGGTTTTTTTCAAATGAGTCAGTTCTTTGATCAGGTGGCCAAAGTATTGGAGTTTCAGCTTCAACATGAGTCCTTCCAATGAACACCCAGGACTGATCTCCTTTAGGATGGACTGGTTGAATCTCCTTGCAGTCCAAGGGACTCTCAAGAGTCTTCTCCAACACCACAGTCGAAAAGCATCAATTCTTCGGCACTCAGCTTTCTTTATAGTCCAACTCTTACATCCATACATGACTACTGGAAAAACCAAATCCTTGACTAGATGGACCTTTGTTAGCAAAGTAATGTGCCTCCTCTTTAATATGCTGTCTAGGTTGGTCATAACTTTCCTTCCAAGGAGTAAGCATCTTTTAATTTCATGCCTGCAATCACCATCTGCAGTGATTCTGGAGCCCATAAAAATAAAGTCTGACACTGTTTCAACAGTTTCCCCATCTATTTCCTGTGAAGTGATGGGACAGGATGCCATGATCTTAGTTTTCTGAATGTTGAGCTTTAAGGCAACTTTTTCAATCTCCTCTTTCACTTTCATCAAGAGGCTCTTTAGTTCTTCTTCACTTTCTGCCATAAGGGTGGTGTCATCTGCGTATCTGAGGTTATTGATATTTCTCCCAGCAATTTTGATTCCAGCTTGTGCTTCTTCCAGCCCAGCGTTTCTCATGATGTAATTTGCATATAAGTTAAATAAACAGGGTGACAATATACAGCCTTGGCATACCCCTTTTCCTATTTGGAATCAGTCTGTTGTTCCATGTCTACAGTATCTAGAACCCAAGGATGCTACTAATTCTCCAGGGCACGGAGCAACATGTAATAACTAAAAGAAAAATAATCAAGAATGTCAGTAGTACTGAGAATAGAAACATTACAGTATACCTGTGTGTTTACAAATAAGTTTCTTCTCTCTATGGATGTCTAAATCCAAACCTACTCTTCCTTTTCACTTGAAGCTACACATCTGAAATTTCTATTGCCAAACATGTAGGGGGAAAAAATGGGTGGCTTTTAAAAGTTTCAGTACAGTTCAATTCAGTTGCTCAGTCATGCCCGATTCTTTGTGACCTCATGGACTGCAGCAAGCCAGGGTTCCCTGTCCATCACCAACTACCAGAGCTTCTTCAAACTCATGTCCATCGAGTCGGTGAGGCCATCCAACCATCTCATCCTCTGTTGTCCCCTTCTCCTCCTGCCTTCAATCTTTCCCAGCATCAGGGTCTTTTCAAATGAGTCAGTTCTTCACACCAGGTAGTCAAAGTACTGGAGCTTCAGCTTCAGCATCAGTCCTTCCAATGAATATTCAGGACTGATTTTCTTTAGGATGGACTGGTTGGATCTCCTTGCAGTCCAAGGGACTCTCAAGAGTCTTCTTGAACAACACAGTTCAAAAGCATCAATTCTTTGGCATTCAGTTCTTTTTATAATCCAACACTCACATCCATACATGACTACTGGAAAAACCACAGCTTTGATTAGATCTTTCTCAGCAAATCATGTTTCTGCTTTTAACAGCAGAGTTACAGCAAAGTTCATCACAGCTTTTCTTCCAGTGAGGAAGCATCTTTTTCTTTCATGGCTGCAATCACCATCTGCAGTAATTTTGGAGCCCAGGAAAATGAAGTCTCTCCCTGTTTCCATTGTCTCCCTATCTATTTGCCATGAAGTGATGGGACCAGATTGCATGATCTTTGTTTTCTGAATGTTGAGTTTTAAGCCAGCCATTTCATTCTCCTCTTTCAACTTTCATCAAGAGGCTCTTCAGTTCCTCTTCACTTTCTGCCATAAAGGTGGTGTCATCTACATATCTGAGATTATTTATATTTCTCCCACTAATCTTGATTCCAGCTTGTGCTTCACCCAGCCTGTATTTTGCATGATGTACTCTGCTTAGAAGATAAATAAGCAGGGTGACAGTAAATAGCCTTGACTTATTGCTTTCCCAATTTGGAACCAGTTCATTTTTTCATTTCCAGTTCTTTATTTTATTTTTTTTATTTTTAACTTTACAATATTGTATTGATTTTGCCATATATCAACATGAATCCACCACAGTTATACACGTGTTCCCCATGCTGAACCCTCATCCCTCCTTCCTCCCTGTACTATCCCTCTGGGTCATCCCAGTGCACCAGCCCCAAGCATCCAGTATCGTGCATCGAACCTGGACTGGTGACTCGTTTCATATATGATATTATACATGTTTCAGTGCCATTCTCCCAAATCATCCCACCTTCGCCCTTTCCCACAAAGTCCAAAAGACTGTTCTATACATCAGTGTCTCTTTTGCTGTCTTGTATACAGGATTATTGTTACCAACATTCTAAATTCCATGTATATGGGTTAGTATACTGTATTGATGTTTTTCTTTCTGGCTTACTTCACTCTGTATAATAGGCTCCAGTTTCATCCACCTCATTAGAACTGATTCAAATGTATTCTTTTTAATGGCTGAGTAATACTCCATTGTGTATATGTACCACTGCTTTCTTATCCATTGATCTGCTGTTGGACATCTAGGTTGCTTCCATGTCCTGGCTATTATAAACAGGGCTGTGATGAACAGCGGGGTACACGTGTCTCTTTCAATTCTGGTTTCCTCAGTGTGTATGCCCAACAGTGGGATTGCTGGATCATAAGGCAGTTCTATTTCCAGTTTTTTAAGGAATCTCCACACTGTTCTCCATAGTAGCTGTACTAGTTTGCATTCCCACCAACAGTGTAAGAGGATTCCCTTTTCTCCACACCCTCTCCAGCATTTATTGCTTGTAGACTTTTGGATCACAGACATTCTGACTGGTGTGAAATGGTACCTCATTGTGGTTTTGATTTGCATTTCTCTGATAATGAGTGATGTTGAGCATCTTTTCATGTGTTTGTTAGCCATCTGTATGTCTTCTTTGGAGAAATGTCTATTTAGTTCTTTCGCCCATTTTTTGATTGGGGCTTTCTATTTTGTTCCATTGATCTGTATTTCTGTCTTTGTGCCAGTACCATACTGTCTTGATGACTGTGGCTTTGTAGTAGAGCCTGAAGTCAGGTAGATTGATTCCTCCAGTTCCATTCTTCTTTCTCAAGATTGCTTTGGCTTTTTGAGGTTTTCTGTATTTCCATATGTTTTTGGGCTCCAAAATCACTGCAGATGGTAACTGCAGCCATGAAATTAAAAGACGCTTACTCTTTGAAAGGAAAGTTATGACCAACCTAGATAGTATACTGAAAAGCAGAGATATTACTTTGCCAACAAAGGTCTGTCTAGTCAAGGCTATGGTTTTTCCAGCGGTCATGTATGGATGTGAGAGTTGGACTGTGAAGAAGGCTGAGTGCCGAAGAATTGATGCTTTTGAACTGTGGTGTTGGAAAGACTCTTAAGAATCCCTTGGACTGCAAGGAGATCCAACCAGTCCATTCTGAAGATCAGCCCTGGGATTTCTTTGGATGGAATGATGCTAAAGCTCAAACTCCAGTATTTGGCCACCTCATGCGAAGAATTGACTCATTGGAAAAGACTCTGATGCTAGGAGGGATTGGGGGCAGGAGGAGAAGGGGACGACAGAGGATGAGATGGCTGGATGGTATCACTGACTCAATGGACGTGAGTCTGAGTGAACTCCGGGAGTTGGTGATGGACAGGGAGGACTGGCGTGCTGCCATTCATGGGGTCGCACAGAGTCGGACACGACTGAAGCGACTTAGCAGCAGCAGCAGCAGCAGGTCCTAGCAGCTCAGGTGTTGAGGTGTTTGGTGAGCGCGGTCGCTAAGACTTATTGCGTCCCCTGTCCCTGATGCTCGGTTTCCTGGGTGTACAACCGGCGCACCTTCTCAGGTGGATGTTGACCATCCAGAACCCCAAGAAGTCTTGTTAACAAGGAAGCCTGCTTGCAGTTTTGTAGATAATGTCTCTCTGGGGCGCGATTGCCCACTTCCGGCTCTGGCTGCCTGTCACGGGAGGGGGATGGTCTGCAGCTGGCTATCTCTGTTCAGTCCTTTGTTCTGTGCAGGGCCCTGCGGTGTCTTAGGTTAGGGATGGCTTTTCACATGGTAGTTATCCTGCAGTCTGGTTGGCTAGCCCAAGTTATTTCGCTCAGATAGTGCTCGGGGCATTCAGGCCCGATCCTTACTCTAACTGATGCAGCCCTTGCCTCCCCTACCCAGCCCCTGCTTGCTAGTGGTGGGTGCAGGCGTCTGTGCTGCTTCTCCCCTGGGGGAGTTACCGTTGGGCTCATAATCTGTGGGTTTTAATTATTTATTTATTTTTCCTCCCTGTTATGCTGCCCTCTGTGCTTCCAAGGCTCGGCACAGACTCAGCAGTGAGAGTGTTTCCTGGTGTTTGGAAACTTCTCTCTTTTTAAGACTCCCTTCCTGGGACAGAGCTCCGTCCCTCCCACTTTTGTCTCTTTTTTTTGTCTTTTATATTTTTCCCTACCTACTTTCGAAGACAATGGGCTGCTTTTCTGGGTGCCTGATGTCCTCTGCCGGCATTCAGAAGTTGTTTTGTGGAATTTACTCAGCGTTTAAATGTTCTTTTGATGGATTTGTGTGGGAGAAAGTGGTCTCCCCGCCCTATTCCTCTGCCATCTTAGGTCCTCCTCCCATATCCAGTTCTAACTGCTACTTCTTGACCTGCATACAGGTTTCTCAGGAGGCAGGCAAGGTGGTCTGGTATTTCCATCTCTTGAAAGATTTTCCTCAGTTTATTGTGATCCACACAGTCAAAGGCTTGGGTGTAGTCAATAAAGCAGAAGTAGATGTTTTTCTGGAACTCTCTTGCTTGTTCTATTTTATTTTTTTCAGTTGGATTTTCATTTATTTGCAACATAGGAACTTACAAAAGTAAAAAGTTTTAATGTATTTATTACTTGTAATATTGTTAAAAACCACCAAATTCCTAGGAATATATTTTATAAAATGTATATAAATCTCTACACTAAAAACTACAGAAAATTATTAAGAAAAACTGAAGAAGATCTAAGTAACAATTAGACAGATTAGATCCATTAGCATAGTGCAAATCTATCAGTTCTCTCCATTTTGATCAAATTTAAATTCAAAATCTCATTAGATTTTACAGTGCCAATTGACGGACTAGCACTGTCAATTGTTCCATTTTAAAGTTTGGTGGGAGGGGGTGTTATTTTTGTTTATCTCACTTGCTTAGGTGTACCTTTCATAATCTTTCATAATCAAGCAGATTCCAATACTTGTTATTTTTTACAATAAGAACCGTAAAATCGCTTATTGCACACTCAAATTTCAACAACAGTGAGATAAGTGGTAATCCAGTACTTTACTGAATGCCCTCAGAAGGAACTTTAATCAAGCTTCTGATTCCTTTTTCTGAGAATTTGCAATATTAGGCATTAATCCTTCAGCTGAAAAATCATTTAACCTTTTTTTTTTTTCTTCTATTGATCACTGGTATAATCTTATGACTCTGCTATGTTGAACCACGAATGGTGGGCATAAAGAAAATATATCCGCATTCCAATCATCATTATGCTTCAGTTTTCTTACCTTTCCTGTCCTCCTTGCAATTTGAAATTTTAAGTTTGCTTCAAAAAATTTTTCTACAGTAGACATTTTGCTTTTCAATGCTGCTGCCAAAGCAGAATTTCTGGCCACAATTCCCCTGGTTAACTGAAAAGTCTTCCAACTTTATTGCATTATTTCTAAACCTTTTCACTCAAGCCTCTCCATACCTAATGATGCCTGCAGAACCACCTCTATTCTGCGCATCATGGAATAACCATCTCTGGTTATAATACCTTGCACATAAGTTGGGCTCAATTAATATTTCTCTAAAAAAAAATTGATTTGACCAGATCAAATCAGTCACTCAGTCGTGTCCGAATGTTTGCGACCCCATGAATCGCCGCACGCCAGGCCTCCCTGTCCATCACCAACTCCCAGAGTTCACTCAGACTCACGTCCATCGAGTCAGTGATGCCATCCAGCCATCTCATCCTCTGTTGTCCTCTTCTCCTCTTGCCTCCAATCCCTCCCAGCATCAGAGTCTTTTCCAATGAATCAACTCTTCGCATGAGGTGGCCAAAGTACTAGAGTTTCAGCTTTAGCATCATTCCTTCCAAAGAAATCCCAGGGTTGATCTCCTTCAGAATGGACCGGTAGGATCTCCTTGCAGTCCAAGGGATTCTCAAGAGTCTACTCCAACACCACAGTTCAAAAGAATCAATTCTTCAGCGCTCAGCCTTCATCACAGTCCAACTCTCATATCCATACACGACCACAGGAAAAACCATAGCCTTGACTAGACGAACCTTTGTTGGCAAAGTAATGTCTCTGCTTTTGAATATGCTATCTAGGTTGGTCATAACTTTCCTTCCAAGGAGTAAGCATCTTTTAATTTCATGGCTGCAGTCACCATCTGTAGTGATTTT
>NW_011494940.1:5413463-5423197 GCF_000754665.1 Bison bison bison
TGACACTTTCCACTGTTTCCCCATCTATTTCCCATGAAGTGGTGGGACCAGATGCCGTGATCTTCGTTTTCTGAATGTTGAGCTTTAAGCCAACTTTTTTACTCTCCACTTTCACTTTCATCAAGAGGCTTTTGAGTTCCTCTTCACTTTCTGCCATAAGGGTGGTGTCATCTGCTTATCTGAGGTTATTGATATTTCTCCCGGCAATCTTGATTCCAGTTTGTGTTTCTTTCAGTCCAGCGTTTCTCATGATGTACTCTGCATATAAGTTAAATAAACATATAAGTTAAATATACAGCCTTGATGAACTCCTTTTCCTATTTGGAAACAGTCCGTTATTTCATGTCCAGTTCTAACTGTTGCTTCCTGACCTGCATACAAATTAAGTCAAATTTCTGTTCAAATATTTGTGTGTCACTTACAAACTAATAGATATTTGGATTGATTATCACCATTTTGTAATTTCACTGAGCTGAATGTCTCAAGTGTTCTTTAAATTAGTGAAACTATGAAAGTGTTAGTTGTCCAGATGTGTCCAACTCTTTGCAACCCCATGGACTGTAGCCCGCCAGGCTCCTGTATCCATGGAATACTTCAGGAGGGAATATTGGGTTGGATACTCGTTGCCTTCTGCAGGGGATCTTCCCAACCCAAGGACTGACACCAGGTCTGTGCTGCAGGCAGATTCTTTACTGTCTGAGCTACTAAGGAAGCCCTCTTTAACTAAGGGAGTCACAACATTTCAGATTTTGAAGGTATGTTAAGAGTTACTTTGTGAAGACTCTTTACTGGATATATAAGCTATCTCATTCATGCTTACTAAATCATATTCTTCCAAAACTTCTTGGACTTCTTTTCCCCCTTTACATTTGCTACTGTCCTTTTGAATCTTTCTTTGCAATTGGCATGCGATTCACAAGGTGAAAATACCTCCCCGAAATATCTCTTTAATGCTTCAATCTTTACTCTCTTTCCCACTAAACTGTTTTATTCCCACATCCCAACTGTCAGTTTGAAATTATCTTAATTCTTCTTTATTTTTTAATTCTTCACCTACTAGAATGTAAACACTGTGAGAGTAGGAAATTTTTCTTTAATTTTTCTACTTTGTCTTCAGTGTCTAAGATGAGACCCTTTCAAAACTACTCAAAACTATTTATCAACTAAGTGATTGGAAACAATTTCAACATCAGTGTATACAAACAAATATATTTGCATTTCCATCAAAAGCAGATGATATGATAGAATGTTTTGACTTTTACATGCCTTCTTTAGTCTCATGTACTTGACACCTATCTCTGCTTCTTATTTCTCATATATGCTGGAAAATTCCCCTTGCTTTCCATTATTCCTTTAAATACTCAGGCCACTTCTTGTTTATTTTGGAATTTGCATTAACTTCCTGAATAAAATATCATTCCTCTTCTTTCACCTCCAGCTCCATCCCAGACACAGAGACATTTGCAAAGCACAGTCCTGAATTATTGAGATTTGTGCTTATATATGTGAGTGCCTAAGTATATGAAAAACAAGAAACAGGTGGGAAAGACATTATTTCTGATGCAGGTATAAATAGAAATGCTTATATCAAGAAGGACTTCAAAGTTCAGCTTCACATTTGCTCAGTTTTCAACAGAGGCCATAACACCTCAAAACAAAAATTATGCACAAGCAAATACACAGAGATTTGTTAGAAACAATGAACCATTTTTATTGATAACAAGGGACTTCCCCAACAGTAGGGTATTCGGATCATTACTACAGAGAGTCAGAGATTAAGGGACGAAAGGTTAACATTTAGAAAAAAGACAGATGATACCACCATGGAGCTTCAGGCCTCAAAGGTGCCAATCTTAAAAACGGGTAGTCGAAGGTCAAAGCTCTGTCTTGCATGGAATTTCCTGCATATAGAAATCATGACTTTTCAATCCTTGAATCAGCATTATCTTAGATGTGTGGTTTCAGACATAAATGGTGTTTTGGGTGGTGACGTTCTAGCAGCAAGAAGAATAACATCTCCTGTAGCAGACTGGCCCGTAACTGTCGTAGCCAGAGCCGTATCCACAGCCACAGCAAGAGCCATATCCACAGCCATATCTGGTTCCATAACCACAGCCATAATGGGAGCTGTATCCACAGCCATAATAGGGGCTCAATCCATGGCCATATCCTGAACCATAACCACAGCCAGTCCCATATCCACAGCCATATCTGGTTCCATAACCACAGTCATAATAGGGGCTCAATCCACAGCTATAGCTGTTTCCACAGCCATAGCCATAGGAGTTGCCGCAGTAGTTACAACACATGTTGTTGAGGGAAGCAGATTCAGGTGGACTGCAAGGCGATGTTTCTGAAGTGTGTGTGTCTTCTCCTTCCCATGGACCTTTATATACTGTCAGTAGTTGGCAGAGCAAACCATTCATTCCCTGACATAAACAACAAGTATGGAAGCGACCACCATGTGCTGGTCACTTTTGACAATTGATAATTTGCCTAAAGTAGCTAGTTATTTTGGAGATATTTAAAAAGCATCATTTTAATTTGCTCTGCCAGAGAATTTTTTCAGTAGAATCATGTGCCTCTAAACAGATACCCATTTCCAAAATTTCCTATCATTTAATATATATCTTATATTAGAAATGCGAGGAGTAATGTAGAAAAATTTTGCCCCCTTTTTCTCTCTTCTTTCTTAAATCATTTGCCACTGGCCATAAGAAATGAATATTCCTACCTCCTTTCTTGCATCATTGCAAATTCATTTATAGATGCCAAAGATGCTGATGAAACTGCAAGGCACAAGAAGCCCCCAACAAGAAAAAAATCTCCAAACTGTCAATAGTAGTAAGAAAAGAAATCTTAGTTTATAGCTACATATAAATGTTTCTGTATCTGTAGATGCCTAAATCCAAACATATCCTGTCTTCTCATCTAAAGGAACATCGGACCTTTCCATCATCAAAGATGTGGTCAAAATTTTTTTGTTTGTGGACTTTTTTTTTTGCATATCTTGCTTTTATAGAATTTACTTTCATTCACCATTTTCAGAATCAGGCAGGCTCCAAATTTTGAAGTTTTCTTTTTTACTCAGCTATAGTTGATTTACAATATGTGTTAGTTTTGGGTGCAGAGCATAATCATTCAATGTTTTTGAAGATTATATTCCATTAAATATTATTACAACATAATAAAGAATTCACCATGCTATGTAGTATATCTTTATTGCTCATCTGCTTTATAAACAGTAGTTTGCATCTGCTAATCCAGTGGCACTAATTGGTCCCTCCCCTTCTCTCTCTCCTTTGGTAACCAAAAGATTGTTTTCTATATCTTTGGGTCTCTTCTGTCTTGCATGTGCTTTCATTTTTCAATTTTTAGTGTTTTCACATAAGTGAAGTAATACAGTATTTGTCTTCCTCTGTCTGACTTATTCCTCTTCTTTCACTAAGCATAATATTCTCTAGATCCATTCATTTTGCCGCAAATGGTAGTATCTCATTTTTATGTCTGAGTAATGGTGATTGCAGCCATGAAATTAAAAGATGCTTCCTCCTTGGAAGGAAAGTTTTGACCAACCTAGATAGTATATTGAAAAGCAGAGATATTACTTTGCCAGTAAAGGTCCGTCTAGTCAAGGCTATGGTTTTTCCAGTGGTTATGTATGGATGTGAGAGTTGGACTGTGAAGAAAGCTGAGTGCTGAAGAATTGATGCTTTTCAACTGTGGTGTTGGAGAAGACTCTTGAGAGTCCCTTGGACTGCAAGGAGATCCAACCAGTCCATCCTCTAGGAGATCAGTCCTGGGTGTTCATTGGAAGGACTGATACTGAAGCTGAAACTCCAATACTTTGGCCACCTCATGCAAAGAGTTGACTCATTGGAAAAGACTCTGATGCTGGAAGGACTGGGGGCAGGAGGAAAAGGGGACAACAAAGGATGAGATGGCTGGATGGCATCACTGACTCGATGGACATGAATTTGGGCAAACTCTGGGAGTTGGTGATGGACAGGGAGGCCTGGCGTGTGATTCATGAGGTCGCAAAGAGTCAGACACGACTGAGTGACTGAACTGTACTGAAATGAACTGAATATTCCATTGTGTGTATATGTACACCATATCTTTTTAATTGATTCATATTTCTAGGGACGTTTGAGTTGCTTCCCTATGTGAGATATTATAACAGTATTGCTATGAACATTGGAGCATATGTATCTTTTCAAATTAGTGTTTTCACTTTTTCTGAATATGTACCCAGGAGTAGAATTGCTGGCTTATATGGTTGTCCTATTTTTAGGTTTCTATGGAACTTCCATACTGATTTCCATAGTGGTTGCACCAATAATTTACATTCCACTTGAACCAAGAGTGTTCAAGTGGTTCCTTTCCCCATATCCTCTAAAACTTTTGATATTTATAAAATATATAAATATTTTGGTGATAGCTACTCTGACGTAAGTTGATATTGCATTACTGTTTTGATTTGCATTTTTCTGATTATTGGTAATATTGAGCATCTTTTCTTGTCCTGTTAGCCACCTGTATGTCTTCTTTGGAAAATAGCTATTCAGGTCTTTTGCCCATTTTTTGATTGGGTCTTTCAACTTTTCTATTTTAAGCTGTTTACATAATTTAAATATTAATACCTTGTCAGTCACATCATTTGCAAATATTTTCTCCCATTCTGCAGAGAATGGGTACCTTTTTACCTTATCAACTGCTTCTTTTGCTATGCAAAAACTTCTAAGTGTAATTATGTCCCATGTCTTTACTTTTGCTTTCATTGCTTTTGCCTTAGGAGACAGATTAAAAATAAAAAATTGTGATACAATTTAATTCAAAGAAGGTTCTGCCCACGTTTTCTTCTAAGAGTTTTTAATTTTTAGGTCTTACATTTATGTCTTTAACCCATTTTGAGTTTACTTCTTTGTATGGTGTGAGGGAATGTTCTAATCTCATTGATTTACATGTGGCTATTCAGTTTTCCCAGCACCACTTGTTCAAGAGATTGTCTTTTCACCACTGTGTATACTAGCTTCTTCTGTCATAAATTAAATGATCATTGGTGTGGAGGTTTGTCTCTGGACTCTGTCTTCTGCTCCATTAATCTATGTGTCTTTTTATTCCAGTACTGTGCTATTTTGATTACTGTAGTTTTACAAGATAGTCACTTTGGGAAAGTTATATCTCCAGTGTTATAATTTTTTTTTCTGAAGAGTGCTTTGCCAATTAGTGGCCTTTTGTTGTTCTAGTTTTAAGATTATTTTTCTATGAATTTTAGAACTATCTAAGGATTGTTCTAGTTCTGTGAATTTTAGGGTCTAGTTCTTTTGGTTCTTTTGTTCTTTGGTTCTTTTGGTCTAGTTCTGTGAAAAATATCATGGGTACTTTGATAGAAATTTCATTAAATCTGTAGATTTCTTTGGGTATTATGGCCATTTTAATAATATTAACTTTTCCAATACAAGGAAATGGGATATCTATCCTTTTTTGCCCATCATTTTCAATTTTCCTTATCAAAGTTTTATGGATTTCAGAATATAGTTCTTTTGCTTCCTTAAGTTGATTTCTAGGTATCATTTGTAGTACCAATTAAATAGGATTTTTTTTTTTACTTTCTCTCCTAATATTTCATAATTAGTGTATAGAGACACAAAAGATTTCTCTATACTCATCTTGTAACATACAATCTACTGAATGAACTTATTAGCTCTAAGAGGTTTTCGGTGGAGACTTTCGAGTTCTCTGTACAAAGTACATCATCTGCAAGTAGTGACAGTGTTACCTCTTCTTTCCAGTACATTTTATTTCTTCTTGTTGCTGCAGCTAGAATGTCCAATTCTACTTTAAATAGAAGTGGTGAGAGTGAGAATCCTTGTCTTCTTCCTGAATTTAGTAGGAAAGATTTCACCTTTTCATCAATGAGTATTATGTTGGCTGTGAATTTATCATAAACAGTATTTATTATATTCAGATATTTTCCCCCTAAAACCACTTTGCTAAGAGTTTTTAACATGAATGGATGCTGACTTTTAAAAACTATTTATTGAAGTGACCATGTATTTTTTGTCTTTCTTTTTGTTAACATAGGTGTATCACATTGATTGATTTGCATATGTTAAACTGTCTTTGTGACCCTGGATTAAATCCAACTTGATCACGGTGAATGACACTTCTTTGTATTTTTTAATTTGGTTTGCTAATATTTTGTTGAGTTTTTCTGTTGTTGTTGTTGTGTCTTTATCTAGTTTTGGTAACAAGGTAATGGTGGTCTAGTAGTGGAATAAATTAGGGAATGTTCCCTCATCTTCAATTAGTTGGAATAGCTTGAGAAGGATAAATATGTTATTTTATATATGTTTGGTAGAATTCCCCTTTGTTGGAAATTTTTTGAATTGCTGCTTTAATTTCACTTGTAGTGATCAGTCTGTTCAAATTATCTGTTTCTTCTTAACTCAGTCATGGTATGCTCTGTGTTTCTAGAAATTTGTGTTTCTTCCAGGTTATCCAATTTGTTAGTTTATAACTGTTCACAGAATTCTCTTACGATTTTTTTTATATCTGTAGTACTGCATTTTTTTCCTCTTTCATTTCTTATCAAACTTCAAGTGACTTTTTATGGTGAACACTATGAAATCCAAATTGAATGGAGTATAAAATCTGGAAGGCGATTCTCCATTCTGGACACTCACATTTTAACAACAAAAAATTAGTCATAATCCAGTATTTTATAGACTGGAATAACTTCAACAGGAATTTTCACCAAGCTGATGATTTATTTTCTGAGAACATTAATTATTAGACAATTTTATTTCAGTTAAGAAATCACTCTACCTATTTTTTTCTGATATTGGTCACTGCTGTAATCTAATGACTATACTATGTTTAATCCCTAAGAATAAGCATAAAGGAAATATATTTCCATTCCTATTTTTATTACTCTATAGTTTCTTTCCTTTTCTGTCTTCCTTGACATTCAAAACTATCAATTCTACTTCATAAATTCTCTAGTATAGATACTTTACTTTGCAATACTGCTGCCAGTACACACTTTATCATCACAATCCCCCAGGATTATCGAAAAGTCTTCTATTTATTGTGTTACTTCTAATACATTTCCATTCAAACCTCTGGATATTGATCCATAACAACAACAAAAATATATATTCTTTGTATCACTGAATATCCTTCTCTGAGAAGAGTACCTGGCACATAGTATGCACTCAATCAATATTTCTCCAATAAAAAGGGATAGATTAAGTCAAACATTGCTGTGTCAGTATAAGGTATTTGGATAAATTGTCATCATTTTCTAATTTTTCCAAAGCTGAGTGTCTCAAATGTTCTTTACTGGAGTCACAACGTTTCAGGATTTTAGGTATATTAAAAGTTAAAATGTAAATACTCTTCCTGGATATATAAATTATCTCATATGTGTCTAATAAATCGTTCTTCCAAAACGTAGAACATTTCTCTTCCTTTTTTACACTTGCTGCTGTCCTTTTAAATCTTCTTTTGCAATTGATATCAGCTCATTTTTCACAAGTTCAAAATGCCTCCCTCAACTGTCTCTGTAATACTTCAATCCTTACTTTTTTTCTATTAAGCAGTTTTATTCCCCTATCCCAATTGTCAGTCTGAAATCATCTTAATATTTTTACTGATTTTTTTAGCTTAAAGTGCTAGATTGTAAAACCTGTGAGAGCAGTAAAGTTGTCTGTAATTTTCCTACTTTGTCTTCACTAAGGTAAGACCCTCACAAAGCTACACAAAACTATTTGTCAATTAAATGACTGAAACCAATCTCCTAAAGGTCAATATATGCAAAATATTCATACTGTCATTATCAGTTCAGTCCAGTCGCTCAGTCCTGTCTGACTCTTTGCAACTCCATGGACTGCAGGACACCGGGTTTCCCTGTCCATCACCAACTCCCAGAGGTTGCTCAAACTCATGTCCGTTGAGTCAGTGATGCCATCCAATCTTCTCAGCCTCTGCCTCTGTTGTCCCCTTCTCCTCCTGCCTTCAATCTTTCCCAGCATCAGGCTCTTTTCAAATGTGTCAGTACTTTTCATCAGGTGGCCAAAGTACTGGAATTTCAGCTTCAGCATCAGCCCTTCCAGTGAATATTCAGGATTGATCTCCTTCAGGATGGACTGGTCTGATCTCCTTGCAGTCCAAGGGACTCTCAAGAGTCTTCTCCAACACCACAGTTCAAAAGCATCAATTCTTCGGCATTCAGATTTCTTTATAGCCCAACTCTCACATCCATACATAACTACTGGAAAAACTATAGCTTCAACTAGACAGACCTTTGTTGGCAAAGTAATGCTGTTTAGGTTGGTCATAGCTTTTCTTCCAAGGAGCAAATGTCTTTTAATTTCATGCCTGCAGTCACCATCTGCAGTAATTTTGGGGCCCCCAAAATAAAGTCTCTAGCTGTTTCCATTGTTTCTCCATCTATTTGCCATGAAGTGATGGGACCAGATGCCATGATCTTCATTTTCTGAATGTTGAGTTTTAAGCCAACTTTTTTACTCTCCTCTTTCACTTTCACTAGGAGGCTCTTCAGTTCTTCACTTTCTTCTATAAGGGTGGTGTCATCTGCATATGTGAGTTTATTGATATTTCTCCCGGCAATCTTGATTCCAGCTTGTGCTTCATCCAGCCCAGCATTTTGCATGAAGAACAATATTAAGATTCCCTTTAAAACTGGGAATAAAACTACCAAATGACCCAACAATTCCAGTACTGGACTAATACCCTGAGAAAATAACAGTTCAAAAATGCACGTGCAGAAGCTTTTAAGTTTAATTAGGTCCCATTTGTTTATTTTTGCTTTTATTTCCAATATTCTGGGAGGTGGGTCATAGAGGATCCTGCTGTGATGTATGTCGGAGAGTGTTTTGCCTATGTTCTCCTCTATTGAGTTTTATAGTTTCTGGTCTTACGTTTAGATCTTTAATCCATTTTGAGTTTATTTTTGCGTATGGTGTTAGAAAGTGTTCTAGTTTCATTCTTTTACAAGTGGTTGACCAGTTTTCCCAGCACCACTTGTTAAAGAGATTGTCTTTTTCCATTGTATATTCCTGCCTCCTTTGTCAAAGATAAGGTGTCCATAGGTGCATGGATTTATCTCTGGGCTTTCTATTTTGTTCCATTGATCTATATTTCTGTCTTTGTGCCAGTACCATACTGTCTTGATGACTGTGGCTTTGTAATAGAGCCTGAAGTCAGGTAGGTTGATTCCTCCAGTTCCATCCTTCTTTCTCAAGATAGCTTTGGCTATTCGAGGTTTTTTGCATTTCCATACAAATTGTGAAATTATTTGGTCTAGCTCTGTGAAGAATACCATTGGTAGCTTGATAGGGATTGCATTGAATCAATAGATTGCCTTGGGTAGTATACTCATTTTCACTATATTGATTCTTCCAATCCATGAACATGGTATATTTCTCCATCTATTAGTGTCCTCTTTGATTTCTTTCACCAGTGTTTTATAGTTTTCTATATATAGGTCTTTAGTTTCTTTAGGTAGATATATTCCTAAGTATTTTATTCTTTCTGTTGCAAAGGAAACTATTAGCAAGGTGAAAAGGCAGCCTTCAGAATGGGAGAAAATAATAACAAATGAAGCAATGGACAAACAACTAATCTCAAAAATATACAAGCAACTCCTACAGCTCAACTCCAGAAAAATAAATGACCCAATCAAAAAATGGGCCAAAGAACTAAAT
>NW_011494940.1:5423297-5431409 GCF_000754665.1 Bison bison bison
CATGAAAAGATGCTCAACATCACTCATTATCAGAGAAATGCAAATCAAAACCACTATGAGGTACCATTTCACGCCAGTCAGAATGGCTGTGATCCAAAAGTCTACAAGCAATAAATGCTGGAGAGGGTGTGGAGAAAAGGGAACCCTCTTACACTGTTGGTGGGAATGCAAACTAGTACAGCCACTATGGAGAACAGTGTGGAGATTCCTTAAAAAACTGGAAATAGAACTGCCTTATGATCCAGCAATCCCACTGCTGGGCATACACACTGAGGAAACCAGAAGGGAAAGAGACACGTGTACCCCAATGTTCATCGCAGCACTGTTTATAATAGCCAGGACATGGAAGCAACCTAGATGCCCATCAGCAGATGAATGGATAAGAAAGCTGTGGTACATATACATAATGGAGTATTACTCAGCCATTAAAAAGAATACATTTGAATCAGTTCTAATGAGATGGATGAAACTGGAGCCTATTATACAGAGTGAAGTAAGCCAGAAAGAAAAACACCAATACAGTATACTAACGCATATATATGGAATTTAGAAAGATGGTAACAATAACCCTGTGTACAAAAGAGACACCGATGTATAGATCAGTCTTATGGACTCTGTGGGAGAGGGAGAGGGTGGGGAGATTTGGGAGAATCGCATTGAAACATGTATAATATCATGTATGAAACGAGTCGCCTGTCCAGGTTCGATGCACGGTACTGGGTGCTTGGTGCTGGTGCACTGGGACGACCCAGAGGGAGGGTAGGGGAGGGAGGAGGGAGGAGGGTTCAGGATGGGGAACGCGGGTATACCTGTGGCGGATTCATTTTGATATTTGGCAAAACTAATACAATATTGTAAAGTTTAAAAATAAAATAAAATTTAAAAAAAAAAATTTTTTAATGCACGTGTACTCCAGTGTTTATTGAAGCACTATTTATAATAGACAGGACATGGAAGCAACCTAAATGTCCATTCACAGATGAATGGATAAAGAATTTATGGTGCATATGTGCAATAGAATATTACTCATCCATAAAAGAAATGGACTTGAGTAATTTGTAGTGAGGTGGATGAACCTGTTTGTTACACAGAGTAAAGTAAGTCCAAAAGAAAAAATCAGATATTATATACTAATTTATATATATGTATAGAATCTAGAAGATGGTACTGATGAGTCTATTTTTCAGAGAAGGAATGGTGACACAGACATAGACAGTGGACTTGTGGACAGTGGGGGAAGGAGAGGATGGACTAATTGAGAAAGTAGCATTGACTTACATGCATTATCATGTGTAAAATAGATAGCTAATGGGAGGCTGCTATTAACATAGGGAGCCCAGCTGGAGCTCTGTGATTACCTAGACGGATGGGATGGGGTGGGTGAGAGGGAGGCTGTAGAGGGAGGGGATATGCATATAGTTATGACTAATTTGCATTGTTGTATGGCAGAAATCAACACAGAATTGCAAAGCAATTATCCTTCAATTAAAAATAAAATTTAAAAATACATTTGCAATTCCATCAAAAGAAAATGATATCATAGAATATTTTTATTCTAGCTTAGCCATTTCTTAGTTCTTTATTCTCAAGTGCCTAAACCCAACTCTGCTTCCAATTTCTCATTACTTCTGGGAAGCATCTCTTCTACTCCATTACTCCTGCAGGAAATCAGATTGTCTCTCCTGCACCTGGACTTTGTCATGACCACCTGAATGTGTGTCATTCCTCCTGCACTTGCTCCTGCAGCTCCATTCTTCACACAGTGAGATTTGCACGGTTCAGCATGGTTCTGAAATACTGCGAGATTTGTGCTCGGGTATGTGAGTGCCTGAGCATGTGAGATACAAGAAATACTTGGAGAAGGTATTATTTTTGGTGCAAATACAAGAAGAAATGCTTGTAGTATATCAAAGAACTAAAGGTTCAAGCACCCTGTTAGCCCAGTCTTTGAAAGAGGCCATAGCACCTCAAGAAAGACTAATTCACAAGATTTGTTAGAAACAATGAGCCATTTTATTGAGAATAAGGGGTTTTTCATGCTATAGAATGTTAGGATCATTAACACAATCATAACAGAGACTCAGAGATTAAGGGAGTAAAGGCTAACATTTGGAAGAGTCAGATGATATCACCATAGAACCTCAGATTTCAAGGACATCGCTCTAAAAATGGAGGTCAAAGCCTCTGTCACACATACAATTTCTTGCAAGTACAAATCATGGGTTACAGATCCTCAAAGCAGTATAATCTTTAGATTCCTCATTTCAGAAGCAGAGTAGGCTAAGAGGGTGATGTTCTAGCAGCAAGAATAACATCTCCTGTAGCAAACTGGCCAGTAGCTGCTATAGCCAGAGCCATATCCACAGCCATATCTGGTTCCATAACCACAGCCATAATAGGGGCTAAATCCACAGCCATATCCTGTCCCATATCCACAGCCGTATCCACAGCCATATCTACTTCCATATCCACAGCCATAATAGGGGCTGAACCCACAGCTATAGCTCTTTCCACAGCCATAGCCACAGGAGTTGCCGTAGTAGTTACAACACATGTTGTCAAGGCAAGAGGGTTCAGGTAGACTGCAAGAGGCTGTTTCTGAAGTGTGTGTGTCTTCTCCCCATGGACCTTTATATAGTCAGTAACTGGCAGAGCATACCATTCATTCCCTGACATAGACAACAAATATGGAAGCAACATTATGAGCCAGTCACGTCACCACTGACAATCACTAAAGTTTGCTTAAAATAGCTCATTATTTGAGAGACTCCTGTTTCATTTTAAGAGCTTCACTTTAATTTGTTCTGCTGACAAACTGTCTTAGTAGAATCGTGTGACCCAAAGCTGATCATTTTCAAAATCTCCTCTCATTTAACAGATACCTTATAAAACAAGCTTGTTGGGGAATGTCAGATGATTTTGCCTCCTTTTCTCTCTCAGTTTTCCAAAATACCTGCTTCTGACCACAGGAAAAGGAATATTCCTGTCTCCTTTCCTGAATCACTACCCTTTCTGCATTCCTTACCCCTGCCTTGTCCGACTCCTGAAATCCTAAGTATCTGATCAGTATCTGATAGTGCAAAACGAAGTCCATTCCCTGGAAGAGTGAAGACTTACAGGTGTGGAGACAGTATGCTGCATGTGTTCCTTCTTGTATTTTCTTCTTCCATGTACCAGGCAATGGAAGGTCCTGTTCAAGTGGAGCAGCCCTCTTTTTCTCTCTTTTTTGTAGCTACCTGAGTATCACCATTGATGAGACTTTAACAGTTTAACCAACTTTATTCGCCTGAAGAATCAGAAGTCCTTAGTTAGACCAGAAACTCATTTTTTCACATAAAGCCTTATCAGAGTGTTGTGTTATGAGATGTTAGTCCATTCCCCTCACTCAATCATTCTTACCTTCTTCTATCACTACTGTTCCTTACACATTTAGTTCAAAGGGTAAAGGTAAGTAGGGTCACTTTGATACTATAGCAAAAGCCCATCTTCAGCTCCTAATACATTCATGACATCAAGTACCACAAAACTCAATTTTATCCTTATTCATATGTACATTAATCAAAAGTTCTCAACCTTCTACAAAAATGTTCATTGTGACTTTGAAATATAATGTCTCCTTTCTTCTAAATAATCCTCTCTAGCACACTTACCTTTTTGACATGTAAAAGAGGGGAATGAGTATCATTTCTTCTGCTGTTAATATTTTTCTTGCCACCAAATTTCTTGGCTTAAAAAAAATCTATTTGTACATCAAAATTCAGATCTGTAATCAGATCCTGTGAGATGCCTTTCCTCCGTGTTATTGTCTGAACTGGATCATCCTCCTCTTGGTCCTGGGGCTTCCTTAGTGGTTCAGGAAAGAATCTGCCTGCAATGCAAGAGATGTAGGTTCGATCCCTGGGACTGGAAGATCCCCTGGAGGAGGAAATGGCAACCCCCTCCAGTGTTCTTGCTTGGGAAATCCCAATGACAGAGGGGCCTAGCAGGCTATACAGTCCATGGGGTTGCAAAGAGTCTGACATGAGCTAGCAACTAAGCCACCATCAACAGCACCTCCTGGCTCTAATGTGCAGACACATGTCAAAGCACTTGTCAAAGTTTATTAAAACTATGTCTTGCCTCACTACTTGAAATGTAACTTCATACCAAACATTCAACCTTTCATGACCAAACATTCAGTCATGTTGCTTTGTTTGTTGGGGTAGGGGGGCATTTTTTTCTTTTTTTTTGCTTATCTTAGTTTCTATGTTTTATTTCAATCAATTTTTTCAGAATCTGGCAGACTCCAAAATTTAGATTATTTTTCACTGTAACAACCATGAAATCTGAATTGGAAGGGAGTATAAAGTCAAGATCATTCTTTCCACTGGATATACTTGAATTTCGACAACAAAGAAATAAGTGGTGATTGGGTACTTTATTGAATGCCTTTAACCGGGATTTTCACAAGGCTGCCAACCTCAATTTTTGAGAAGTTTCATTATCAGACATTTTTCCTTCTGTTGAGAAATCATTCTACCAATTTTTCTGATATTGGTCACTGGTCTAATCTGAACACTCTACTGTTTCATCCCTAACCATAAACATAAAAAACATATAATCCCATTCCATTTTTCTTATCCTTCAGTTTCTTACCTTTTCTGTCCGCCTTGAAATTCAAAACTATAAATTCTACTTGACAAATTTTCTGGTACAGACAACGTTACTTTACAGTGCCATAGCCAACACATTCTCTGGTCACAGTATCCCTGGATTACTGAAAAACTCTTTTATCTTTATTGCATTATTTCTAATACCTTTCCATTCAGATCTCTGGATACTGGTTTAAAACAGTAAAGACAACCCCTATTCTGTGCATCCTTGAATAACCAACTCTGAGTACAGTCCCTGATAATTTGGACTCAATATTCTTCCATAAAAATGGATGAATCAAATCAGACATATATTCAAACATTGGAGAGCCACATATACTGTAAAGACATTTGATTATATGATTAAATTGTCTAAATGCATATTTCTTCTTTCTAAAATGAGGTCTACCTATTTCTACATAATTGTTTCCCTTATGTTTCATACTTATTTAGTGTTCTGTTTAGGGATTTTACTCAATAATGCTATTCCCTTCATCTCACTTTCCTTTTTATTTTTTCCCTCTTGGTTATATATATTTATTTTTGTGATTATCATTTAATACATGATTTTTCAGTATGCACTTTTTAGAATCCAAACATAAGTTTTAATTTTAAATAATTTTTTTTTTTTGCAGTGACAAGGTGGACCTAGAAATTCTTATACAGAGTGAGGTAAGTCAGACAGTGAAAGACAAATATATGATACGCTTTCTTTAGATTTCTAAGAAGTCTAAAAATAATAGTACAAATGAACCTATTTATAAAACAGAAATAGAGTCACAGAAGTAAAAAATAAGCATGGTTACCAAGGGGTGGGGAGGGGAAGTGGGGATAAACTGGGAGGTTGAGAATGACATATTTACACTACTATATATAAAATAGATAACTAATAAAAATGTACTGTATAGCACAGGGAACTGTACCCAATAATCTGTAATGACCTATATAAGAATAGAATCTAAAAAAGGAGTGGTATAGGTATGTATGTAACTGATTCACTTTGCTGTAGTGCAGAAACTAGCACAACATTGTAAATCAACTATACTCCAATAAAAACTAAATTTCTGAAATCTCATTTTTCTTATTCCATAGTTTTAAATTCTTGTCTAATAATTGCTTTAAAATATTCATATTTATTTTTACTGTAATCCTGATTAAGTCTGAATTTAATGTAATAGCTTTGTAACGTAAAAGAAGTCATTCTATGGTATCCACATACGTATACCTTAATTAAAAAAGCTTTTATGATGAGGAAGCAAAACCCCTCTGAATATAAATTACCTTCCTATTGACCGTTTTGCACTCTGACTAAGCGATTTTGTATAGTAATTTATTACCCAAAATACAGTGTCAACATTATGTCAACTTACTGGACATGGAATCATGCATATTTTCAAGTTCAGAAACTAAAGAATAACTTTATGTTCTATTTTTAAAGCATATGTCTTGGGAACATGTTTATGCAAAAATTTGATATCAATATTTTTGAAACTCCACAGAAGTAAAAGATTATTCCATAGTAGAAACATATTTTATTTCTAGGACTATGTCTATTTTGATAATTTGAATTAAGTATCATCTTGCAGTAAGGCATTTGAGTCAAGATCAAAGGCTTATTATACAGTAGGTTTTAAATATCCAAGTGAAATATGTTCTAAAGATTCCCATAATTAGGACTATATGTGGACTTTTCTGGTGGCTCAGATGGTAAAGAATCTGCATGCAATGCAGAAGATATAAAAGACCTGGGTTTGATCACTGGGTTGGAAAGATCCCCTGGAGAATGGAATGGCTATGCACTCCAGAATTCTTGCCTGGAGAATTCCATGGACAGAGGAGCCTGGCAGGCTCTAGTCACAAAGAGTCAAACACGACTGAATAGCTTTCACTTCACTTCACTTCACAGATTTCCTCCTCAGGGTATATATTTTTCTACCTTCCAATCCCTAGGACTAGGAGATACCACAGACATACAAAAAATCATAAGAGAATACTGTGAACATTTATATACTAACAAACTGGATAACCTGGAAGAAACACAAATTTCTAGAAACACAGAGCATACCAAGACTGAGTTAAGAAGAAGCAAATAATTTGAACACGCCAATTACCAGAAGTGAAATTAAAGCAGCAATTCAAAAATTTCCAGGGGAATTCTACCAAACATATATAAAATAACTTATATTTATCCTTCTCAAACCATTCCAACTAACTGAAGATGAGGGAACATTCCCTAATTTATCCCAATACTAGACCACCATTACCTTGCTACTAAACTAGAGAAAAACACTTCCAAAAAAAAAAAAAAAAAAACCCTCCACAAAATGTTAGCAAACCAAATTATAAAATACAAAGAAGCGTCATTCACTGTGATCAAGTTGGATTTAATCCCAGGTCACAAAGACAATTTAACATGTGCAAATCAATCACTGTGATACACCTATGTTAACAAAAAGAAAGACAAAAAATACATGGTCACTTCAATAAATGCATAAAAATAGTTTTAAAAATCAGCATCCATTCAAGTTAAAAACTCTCATCAAAGTGGTTTAGGGGGAAATAGCTGAATATAATAAAGACTGTTTATGACAAATTCACAGCCAACATAATACTCATTGGTGAAAAGGTGAAATCTTTCCTGCTAAATTCAGGAATAAAACAAGGATGCTCATTCTCATCACTTTTATTTAAATAGAATTAAATAGAATACATTTATAAATATGTAGCTATAAACCAAGATTTCTTTTCTTACTACTATTGACAATTTGGACAAGATTTTTTTCTTGTTGGGGGCTTTTTGTGCCTTGCAGTTTCATCAGCATCTTTGGTTTCTATAAATGAATTTGCAATGATTCAAGAAAGGAAGTAGGAATATTCATTTCTTATGACCAGAGGCAAATGATTTAAGAATAAAGAGAGGAAAAGGGGGCAAAATTTTTCTACATTACTCCTCGCATTTTTAATATAAGATATATATTAAATGATAGGAAATTTTGGAAATGGGTATCTGTTTAGAGGCACATGATTCTACTGAAAAAATTCTCTGGCAGAGCAAATTAAAATGATGCTCTTTAAATATCTCCAAAGTAACTAGCTACTTTAGGCAAATTATCAATTGTCAAAAGCGACCGGCACATGATGCTCGCTTCCATATTTGTTATCTATGTCAGGGAATGAATGGTATGCTCTGCCACTTACTGACAGTATACAAAGGTCCATGGGAAGGAGAAGACACACACATTTCAGAAACATCGCCTTGCAGTCCACCTGAATCCTCTTCTCTCGAAAATATGTGTTGTTACTACTGTGGTAACTCCTGTGGCTATGGCTGTGGAAACAGCTATAGCTGTGGATTGAGCCCCTATTATGACTGTGGTTATGGAACCAGATATGGCAGTGGATATGGGACTGGCTGTGGATATGGTTCAGGATATGGCTGTGGATTTAGCCCCTATTATGGCTGTGGATACAGCTCCCGTTA
>NW_011494940.1:5431509-5437406 GCF_000754665.1 Bison bison bison
ACAGGCCAGTCTGCTACAGGAGATGTTATTCTTCTTGCTGCTAGAACGTCACCACCCAAAACACCATTTACGTCTGAAACCATACATCTAAGGTAATGCTGATTCAAGGATTGAAAAGTCATGATTTCTATATGTAGGAAATTACACGCAAGACAGACCTTTGACCTTTGTCTACCATTTTTAAGATTGGCATCTTTGAGGGCTGAAGCTCCATGGTGGTATCATCTGTCTTTTTTCCAAATGTTAACCTTTACTCCCTTAATCTCTGACTCTCTGTAGTAATGATCCAAATACCCTACTGTCGGGGAAGTCCCTTGTTATCAATAAAAATGGTTCATTGTTTCTAACAAATCTCTGTGTATTTGTTTGTGCATAATTTTTGTTTTGAGGTGTTATGGCCTCTGTTGAAAACTGAACAAATATGAAGCTGAACTTTGAAGTCCTTCTTGATATAAGCGATTCTGTTTATACCTGCATCAGAAATAATGTCTTTCCCACCTATTTCTTGTTTTTCTCATATTTAGGCACTCACTTATATAAGCACAAATTTCAGTATTTCAGGACTGTGCTTTGCAAATCTCTCTGTGTCTGGGATGGAGCTGGAGGTGAAAGAGGAAGAGGAATGATACTTTATTCAGGAAGTCAATGCAAATTCCAAAATAAACAAGAGGTGGCCTGAGTACTTAAAGGAATAATGGAAAGCAAGGGGAATTTTCCAGCATATATGAGATATAAGAAGCAGAGAGAGGTGTCAAGCACATGAGACTAAAAAATGCATATGAAATTCAATACATTCTATCATATCATCTGCTTTTGATGGAAATGCAAATGTATTTGTTTGTATACATTGATATTGAAATTGTTTCCAGTCACTTAGTTGGTAAATAGTTTTGAGTAGTTTTGAAAGGGTCTCATCTTAGACACTGAAGACAAAGTAGAAAAATTAAAGAAAAATTTCCTACTCTCACAGTGTTTACATTCTAGTAGGTGAAGAATAAGAAAATAAAAAATAATTAAGATAATTTCAAACTGATAGTTGGGATGTGGGAATAAAACAGTTTAGTGGGAAAGAGAGTAAGGATTGAAGCATTAAAGAGATATTTCAGGGAGGTATTTTCACCTTGTGGTATGTCATGCCAATTGCAAAGAAAGATTCAAAAGGACAGTAGCAAATGTAAAGGGGGAAAAGAAGTCCATGAAGTTTTGGAAGAATATGATTTAGTAAGCATGTATGAGATAGCTTATATATCCAGTAAAGAGTCTTCACAAAGTAACTCTTAACATACCTTCAAAATCTGAAATGTTGTGACTCCCTTGATTAAAGAGGGCTTCCTTGGTGGCTCAGACAGTAAAGAATCTGCCTGCAGCACAGACCTGGGGTCAGTCCTTGGGTTGGGAAGATCCCCTGAAGAAGGCAATGACTATCTAACCCAATATTCCTGCCAGAAGTAGTCCATGGATAGAAGAGCCTGGCAGTCCATGGGGTTGCAAAGAGATGGACACAGCTGGACAACTAACATTTTCATACTTTCACTAGTTAAAGAACACTTGAGACATTCATCTCAGTGAGGGAAATGACAAAATGGTGACAATCAACCCAAATATCTATAAGTTTGTAAATGACACACAAATATTTGAACAGAAATTTGACTTAATCTATCAATTTTTTATTAGAGTAATATTAATTGAGCCCAACTTATGTGCAAGGTATTATAACCAGAGCTGGTTATTCCATGATGCACAGAATAGGGGTGGTTCTTCAGGTATCATACGATATGAAAAGGCTTGAGTGAAAAGATTTAGAAATAATGCAATAAAGATGGAAGACTTTTCAGTAACCCAGGGGAATTGTGGCCAAGAAATTCTGCTTTGGCAGAGGCATTGAAAAGCAAAGTGTCTACTGTAGAGAATTTGTGAAGCAAACTTATAATTTCAACTTGCAAGGAGGACCGGAAAGGTAAGAAAACTGAAGCATAATGATGATTGAAATGAGGATATTTTTTCTTTATGCTTATCATTCCTTATTAAACATAGCAGAGTCATAAGATTATACCAGTGATCAATAGAAGAAAAAAAGAGGTTGTATGATTTCTCAGCTGAAGGATTAATACCTGATACTGAAAATTCTCAGAAAATGAGATCAGAAGCTTGATGAAAGTTCCTTCTGAAGTCATTCAATAAAGTACTGGATCACCACTCATCTCACTGTTGTTGAAATTTGAGTATACGATAGAGTACTTCATGGTTCTTATTGTAAAAAATAACAAATATTGGAATCTGCTTGATTATGAAAGATAGTGCCACACTTAAGCAAGTGAGATAAGCAAAAATTACACCCCCCAACTTTAATATAGAAAAAGCAAGAGAGTTCCAGAAAAAAAATACTTCTGCCTTATTGACTATGCCAAAGCCTTTGACTGTGTGGATCACAACAAACTGTGGAAAAATCTGAAACAGATGGGAATACCAGTCCTCCTTAGCCATCTCCTGAGAAATCTGTATCCAGGTCAAGAAGCAACAGTTAGAACTGGACATGGAACAATGAACTGGTTCTAAATTGGGAAAGGAGTAAGTCAAGGCTGTATACTGTTACCCTGCTTACATAACTTCTAAGCAGAGTACACCATGCAAAATGCCAGGCTGGATGAAGCACAAGCTGGAATCAAGATTGCTGGGAGAAATATCAATAACCTCAGATACGCAGATGACACTACCCTTATGGCAGAAAGTGAAGAGGAACTGAAGAGCCTCTTTATGAAAGTGAAAGTGGAGAATGAAAACTGCACTTAAAACTCAGCATTCAAAAAACTAAGATAGTGACATCTGGTCCCATCACTTCATGGCAAATAGATGGGGAAACAATGGAAACCGTGAGAGATTTTATTTTCTTGGGCTCCAAAATCACTGCAGAGGGTGACTGCAGCCAGTTAAAAGACACGACTTCTTGGAAGAAAATCTATGACCAACCTAGACCAACCTATTTAAAAGCAAAGACATTACTTTGCCAACAAAGGTCCATCTACTCAAAGCTATGGTTTTTCCAGTAGTCATGTGTGGATGTGAGACTTGGACTATAAAGAAAACTGAATGCCAAAGAATTGATGCTTTTGAACTGTGTTGTTGGAGAAGACTATTGAGAGTCCCTTGGACTGCAAGGAGATCAGACCAGTCCATCCTAAAGGAAATCAGTCCTGAATATTCATTGGAAGGACTGATCCTGAAGTTAAAGCTCCAATACTTTGGCTACCTGATGCGAAGAACTGACTCAATGGAAAAGACCCTGATGCTGCGAAAGATTGAAGGCAGGAGGAGAACAGGACAACAGAGGATGAAATGGTTGGACGGCATCACCAACTCAATGGACATGAGTTTGAGCAAGCTCTGGGAGTTGGTGATGGACAGGTACCCTGGCTTGCTGCAGTCCATGAGGTGGCAAAAAGTAGGACATGACTGAGCAACTGAACTGAACTGAACTGAACTGAAATTTAAAAAGCTACACATTTTTTGGCTACATTTTGGCATTAGAAAGTCCAGATGTTTAGTTTAGAGTGAGAAGGAAGAGTATGTTTGGATTTAGACATCCATAGAGAGAGAAACTTATTTGTAAACACACAGCTATGGTGTAATATTTCTATTCTCAGTACTGCTGACATTCTGGATTATTTTCCTTTTGGTTATTACATGTTGTTCTGTGCCCTGGAGAATTAGGAGCATCCTTGAGTTCTACAACAAGATGCCAATTGGTATCGGGCAGTAGGTATCTGGGTGAAGAACTCTGGCAAGAAGTTACAATGATTCAAGAAAATGAACAGACATATTTGTTTTCAAGTGATCAGAGGTAGATGTGAAAATAAAAAAGACAAAGTTAAGGGGAATTTCTTTTAACATTTCCTCCCAAGCCTTTTGAAATAAGATATATACTAAATGATAAGAGGTTTTGAAAATGGGTGTCTGTGTTTGGGCACATGATTCTAGTGAGAAATTCTTTGGCAGAGGAAAATTAAAATGATGCTCTTTAAATGAAATGAGTCTCCAAAATAAGAAGCTATTTCAGGCAAAGCATTATTGGTCAACAGTGACTGGCTCATAATGTTGCTTCCATATTTGCTGCCTGTGTCAGGGAATGAATGGTATGTCCTGCCAATTACTGACAGTATATAAAGGTCCAAGGGAAGGAGAAGACACACACACTTCAGAAACATCGCCTTGCAGTCCACCTGAACCCTCTTGCCTTGACAACATGTGTTGTAACTACTACGGCAACTCCTCTGGCTACGGCTGTGGAAAGACCTATAGCTGTGGGTTCAGCCCCTATTATGGCTGTGGATATGGAACCAGATATGGCTGTGGATACGGCTCAGGATACGGCTGTGGATATGGGACAGGATATGGCTGTGGATTTGGCCCCTATTATGGCTGTGGCTACGGAACCAGATATGGCTGTGGATATGGCTCTGGCTATGGCAGCTATTGGCCAGTTTGCTACAGGAGATGTTATTCTTCTTGCTTCTAGAACATCACCATCTAAGCCCTTTTTGCTTCTGAGATGAAGCGTCTAAAGATAATGCTGATTCAAGGATTTATAACCCATGATTTCCACTTGCAAGAAATCACATGCCTCACAGAGGCTTTGACCTGCAAATACCCACTTTAGATTGGCCTCTTTGAGCCCTGAATCTTCTTGGTAGTATCTCTGACTCTTTTGCAAATGTTACTCTTTATTCTCTGATTCTCTGTTACGACTGTATTGATGATCCTAACAAAATCACTTGTTCTCAATAAAAATGGTTCATTGTTTCTATCAAATCTCTGTGTACTTGCTTGGGAATTAGTCTTTTTCCAGGCGTTGTAGACTCAGTTGAAAATTGGGCAAATGTGATGCATGAAGTTTGAGCTCTTCTTTGATATAATGCAAACACTTCTTTCATATCTGTGTCAGCAGTAATGTCTTCTCCACCTGTTTCTTGTATCTTATGTTCTCAAGTACTCACATACCCAAGCACAAATCTCCCAGTATTTCAGAACTGTGCTTTGTAAATCCCACTGTGTCTAGGAAGGAACTAAAGGGAAAAGAGGAGGAAGAATGCCACTTTCTTCAGAAAGTTGATGCAAAGTCCAAGGTAGACAAAAGACGACCTGAGTGCCTAAAAGAATGGAAGAGACACTCTCCAGGTTCATGAGAATTAGCATTAGATACAGGAATTAAGAACACGAGAATAAGGAACTAAGCAACAGAAAAGTAATAATAGAAATATCGTCATATGTCTGTTTTGATGTAATTGCCTATGTATTTGCATATACTAAGGTTGAGGAAATTGATTTCAATCACTTAACTGACAGTTTTGAATATTTTTGAAAGGGTCTCAAATTAGACAGTGAAGGAGATGTAGGTAAATTAAAGACAAGCTTCTTGCTTTCAGTGTTATATTCCAGCATGTACATATAGAAAAACAAACAGCATAAATAATTCAGATAATTTGAAACTGACAATTGGAGTGGAGGGAATAAAATAGCTAAATGCAAAAGACAGTAAAAGTTGTATTAAAGAGCTACTTCAGGGAGGTATTTTGAACTTGTGACAAATGAGCTGATGTCAATCGCAAAGAAAGAGCAGTAGCAAGTGTAAATGGGAGAAAATTTATGAAGTTTTGTAACAATATGATTTGTTAGGCAGGCATGAGATAATTCACACATCTAGAAAAGAGTTTTCATAAAGTAACTCCTAACATACCTTCAAAATCTGAAACGTTGTGACTCCCTTAGTTAAAGAGGGCTTCCTTGGTGGCTCAGACAGTAAAGAATCTGCCTGCAGCACAGACCTGGGGTCAATCCTTGGGTTGGGAAGATCACCTGCAGAAGGCAATGACTATCCAACCCAATATTCCTGCCTGAAGTAT
>NW_011494940.1:5437891-5442254 GCF_000754665.1 Bison bison bison
TAGATCAATGGAACAAAATAGAAAGCCCAGAGATAAACCCATGCACCCATGGGCACCTTATCTTTGACAAAGGAGGCAAGGATATACAACGGATTAATTACAATCTCTTTAACAAGTGGTGCTGGGAAAACTGGCTAACCACTTGTAAAAGAATGAAACTAGAACACTTTCTAACACCATACACAACAATAAACTCAAAATGGATAAAGATCTAAACATAAGACCAGAAACTATAAAACTCTTAGAGGAGAACATAGACAAAACACTCTCCGACATACATCACAGCAAGATCCTCTATGACCCACCTCCCAGAATATTGGAAATAAAAGCAAAAATAAACAAATGGGATCTAATTAAAATTAAAAGCTTCTGCACAACAAAGGAAGCTATAAAGCAAGGTGAAAAGACAGCCTTGAGAATGGGAGAAAATAATAGCAAATGAAGCAACTGACAAACAACTAATCTCAAAAATATACAAGCAACTCCTGCAGCTCAATCCCAGAAAAATAAACGACCCAATCAAAAAATGGCCCTAAGAATTAAATAGACATTTCTCCAAAGAAGACATACAGATAGCTAACAAACACATGAAAAGATGCTCAACATCACTCATTATCAGAGAAATGCAAATCAAAACCACAATGAGGTATCATTTCACACCAGTCAGAATGGCTGTGATCCAAAATCTACAAGCAATAAATGCTGGAGAGGGTGTGGAGAAAAGGGAATCCTCTTACACTGTTGGTGGGAATGCAAACTAGTACAGCCACTATGGAGAACAGTGTGGAGGTTCCTTAAAAAACTGGGAATAGAACTGCCATATGACCCAGCAATCCCACTGCTGGGCATACACACCGAGGAAACCAGAATTGAAAGAGACATGTGTACCCCGCTGTTCATCACAGCCCTGTTTATAATAGCCAGGACATGGAAGCAACCTAGATGTCCAACAGCAGATCAATGGATAAGAAAGCAGTGGTACATATACACAATGGAGTATTACTCAGCCATTAAAAAGAATACATTTGAATCAGTTCTAATGAGGTGGATAAAACTGGAGCCTATTATACAGAGTGAAGTAAGTCAGAAAGAAAAACACCAATACAGTATACTAACACATATATATGGAATTTAGAAAAATGGTAATGACAACCCTGTATGCGAGACAGCAAAAGAGATACAGATGTATAGAACAGTCTTTTGGACTCTTTGGGAGAGGGAGAGTGGGATGATTTGGAAGAATGGCATTGAAGCATGTATAATATCTTATAAGGAACGAATTGCCAGTCCAGGTTCAATGCAGGATACAGGAAGCTTGGTGCTGGTGCACTGGGATGACCCAGAGGGATGGTATGGGGAGGGAGGAGGGAAAAGGGTTCAGGATGGGGAACACCCATCTGGTACACCTGTGGCGGATGCATGTTGATGTATGGAAAAACCAATACAATATTGTAAAGTAAAAAAAAATAATAATAATAATTTTAAAATAAATAAATAAACATTACATATATCTGAAAACAAAAAAAAAGAAAAGAAAAGCGTCTACTGTAGAGAATTTGTGAAGCAAACTTAAAATTTCAAATAGCAAGGAGGACTGGAAAGGTAAGAAAACTGAGGCATAATGATGATTGGAATGAGGATATGTTTTCTTTATGCCTATCATTCATGATTCAACATAGCAGAGTCATAAGATTATACCAGTGATCAATAGAAGAAAAAAAAAAGTTGAATGATTTCTCAGCTAATGAAAAAATGCCTAATATTGAAAACTCTCAGAAATGAAATCAGAAGCTTGGTGAAAGTTCCTTCTGAAGGCATTCAATAAAGTACTGGATCACCATTCATCTCACTGTTGTTGAAATTTGAGTGTGCAATAGAAGATTTCATCATTCTTATTGTAAAAAGTAATAAGTATCAGAATCTGCTTGAATATGAAAGATTATGAAAGGTACACCTAAGCAAGTGAGATAAACAAAAATAACTTTAAAATGGAACAATTGACAGCGCTAGTCAGTCAACTGGCACTGTAAAATCTAATGAGATTTTAAATCTATAGATCAAAATGGGGAGAACTGATAGATTTGCAATATGCTAATGGGTCTAATCTGTCTAATTGCTACTTAGATCGTCTTCAGTTTTTCTTAATAATTTTCTGTAGTTTTTAGTGTAGAGGTTTGTATATATATTATAAAATATATTCATAGGAATTTGGTGGTTTTTAATGATATTATGAGTAGTAAATACATTAAAACTGTTTACTTTGGTAAGTTCCTATGTTGCAAATAAATGAAAATTCAACTGAAAAAACTAAAATGAAATAGAAAAAGCAAGAGAGTTCCAGAAAAACATCTACTTCTGCTATATTGACTATGCCAAAGCCTTTGACTGTACAGATCACAATAAACTGAGAAAAATGTTTCAAGAGATGGGAATACCAGACCACCTTGCATGCCTCCTGAAAAACCTGTATGCAGGTCAAGAAGCAGCAGGTAGAACTGGACATGGAACAATGAACTGGTTCCAAATTGAGAAAGCAGTAAGTCAAGGCTGTATACTATCATCCTGCTTATTTATCTTCTAAGCAGAGTACATCATGCAAAATGCCAGGCTGGATGAAGCACAAGCTGGAATCAAGATGGTAACAATAACCCTGTGTATGAGACAGCAAAAGAGACACTGATGTATAGAACAGTCTTATGGACTCTGTTGGAGAGGGAGAGGGTGGGAAGATTTGGGAGAATGGCATTGAAACATGTAAAATATCATGTATGAAACTAGTCGCCAGTCCAGGTTCGATGCATGATACTGGATGCTTGGGGCTGGTGCACTGGGACGACCCAGAGGGATGGTATGGGGAGGGAGGAGGGAGGAGGGTTCAGGATGGGGAACACATGTATACCTGTGGCGGATCCATTTCGATATTTGGCAAAACTAATACAATATTGTAGAGTTTAAAAATAAAATTAAAAAAAAGGTTAGTGGGAGACATATAAATAATCTCAGATATGCAGATGACACCACCTTTATGGCAGAAAGTGAAGAGGAACCGAAGAGCCTCTTGATGAAAGTGAAAGAGGAGAATGAAATAGCTGGCTTAAAACTCAACATTCAGAAAGCAAAGATCATGCAATCTGGTCGCATCATTTCATGGCAAATAGATGGGGAGACAATGTAAACAGTGAGAGACTTCATTTTCCTGGGCTCCAAAATTACTGCAGATGGTGATTGCAGCCATGAAAGCAAAAGATGCTTGCTCACTGGAAGAAAAGCTGTGACCAACCTAGACAGCATATAAAAAAGCATAGAAAAATTCTTTGCTGAGAAAAGTTCATCTAGTCAAAGCTATGGTTTTTCCAGTAGTCATGTATGGATGTGAGTGTTGGATTATAAAAAGAACTGAATTCCAAAGGACTGATGCTTTTCAACTGTGTTGTTCAAGAAGACTCTTGAGAGTCCCTTGGACTGCAAGGAGATCCAACCAGTCCATCCTAAAGGAAATCAGTCCTGAATATTCATTGAAAGGACTGATGCTGAAGCTGAAGCTCCAGTACTTTGACTACCTGGTGTGAAGAACTGACTCATTTGAAAAGACCCTGATGCTGGGAAAGATTGAAGGCAGGAAGAGAAGGAGATAACAAAGGGTGAGATGGTTGCATAGCCTCACTGACTCGATGGACATGAGTTTGAAGAAGCTCTGGTAGTTGGTGATGGACAGGGAACCCTGGCTTGCTGCAGTCCATGAGGTCACAAAGAATTGGACTTGACTGAGTGACTGAATTGAACTGTACTGAAACTTTTAAAAGCCACACATTTTTTCCCCCTACATGTTTGGCAATAGAAATTTCAGATGTGTAGCTTCGAGTGAGAAGGAACAGTAGGTTTGGATTTAGACATCCATAGAGAGAAGAAACTTATTTGTAAACACACAGGTATACTGTAATGTTTCTATTCTCAGTACTACTGACATTCTTGATTATTTTTCTTTTAGTTATTACATGTTGCTCTGTGCCCTGGAGACTTAGTACCATCCTTGGGTTCTACATACTGTGGACATGGAACAATAGACTGGTTCCAAATAGGAAAAGGGATACGCCAAGGCTGTATATTGTCACCCTGTTTATTTAACTTATATGCAGATTATATCATGAGAAATGCTGGGCTGGAAGAAGCACAAGCTGGAGTCAAGATTGCCAGGAGAAATATCAATAACCTCAGATATGCAGATGACACCACCCTTATGGCAGAAAGTGAAGAGGAACTCAAAAGGCTCTTGATGAAAGTGAAAGTGGAGAGTGAAAAAGTTGGCTTAAGCTCAACATTCAGAAAACGAAAATCATGGCATCAGGTCCCATCACTTCATGGG
>NW_011494940.1:5442354-5444071 GCF_000754665.1 Bison bison bison
TTTTGAGCTGTGGTGTTGGAGAAGACTCTTGAGAGTCACTTGGACTACAAGGAGATCCAACCAGTCCATCCTAAAGGAGATCAGTCCTGGGTGTTCATTGGAAGGACTGATGTTGAAGCTGAAACTTCAATACTTTGGCCACCTGATCAAAGAGCTGACTCATTTGAAAAGATTCTGATTCTGGGGAAAATTGAAAGCAGGAGGACAAGGGGATGACAGAGGATGAGACAGTTGGATGGCATCACTGACTCAGTGGACATGATTTTGGCAAACTCAGGGAGTTTGTGATGGACAGGGAGGCCTGATGTCCTGCAGTCCTTGGGGTTGCAAAGAGTCGGACACAACTGTGTGACTGCACTGAACTGAACTGATATAGGTATTTATGTATGAATCTCTCCTCTATCCATCCAATGAGCCTAGTTCTCAGTGAATTCATAATTTTATGTAGGAGTAACATAGTAGGATTTAAAGAAGAAATGAAGTAATTGTTTTTGTAGCCATATGTTATGAAAGTTATAAAATAAGGAAGGTTATTAGTGCTGTGAGAGTCAGGAAAGAGTTCTGAGAAGATAGGGCACTAGACATGAGGCTTGAGTAGGAACTGGCCAGTCAGATAAGGGAGTGGGACAACAAGTCTTTCTGTGCATTTATTACCACCAGTCGAGGTGTGTAATCACTAAGCAGATGTAGAGAGGAACTCTCAGACTTTTCTTTTTCTGTTCAGATTATTTAGAGCACAGCGCATACTGCTTCCATAGGCAGGAGAGGGCCTAGCCAGGAGGAGCATATGGCAGTGAGCTCACTAGCAGAAGACTATGAAAACTTGGCTCTGACACTCAGTTGCTGTGTGATTTCAAGATAGTGACTTAATCACTCTGAGCCTCAGCTTCTTTCTCCCAATACTTGTTTGTCAAGTACCCACTCTATTTATTTTAAGAGGATGTGAAAATGAATTGAGATAATGTGTAAAAAAGCATTTTACAACATGCAATAGAGATGAACTGGTTCAGTTCAGTTCAGTTCAGTTCAGTCATTCAGTTGTTTCCAACTCTTTACAACCCCATGAACCAGGCCTCTTCCATGCCAGGACTCCGTGTCCATCACCAACTCCTGGAGCTTACCCAAACTCATGTCCATTGAGTTGGTGATGCCATCCAACCATCTCATCCTATGCCATCCTCTTCTCCTCCTGCCCTCAATTTTCCCAGCATCAGTGTCTTTTCAAATGAGTCAGCTTTTCACATCAGGTGGCCAAAGTATTGGAGTTTCAGCTTCAAAATCAGTCCTTCCAATGAACACCCAGGGCAGATCTCCTTTAGGATGGACTGCTTGGATTTCCTTGCAGTCCAAGGGACTCTCAAGAGTCTTCTCCAACACCACAGCTCAAAAGCACCAATTCTTCTGTACTCAGCTTTCTTCAGAGTCCAATTCTCACATCCATACATAGCCACTGGAAAAGCCTTAGACTTCACTAGAAAGACTTTTGTTGGCAAAGTAATGTGTCTCCTTTTTAATATGCTGTCTAGGTTGGTCAAAACTTTCTTCCATGAAGTAAGTGTCTTATAATTTCATTGCTGCAGTCACCATCTGCAGTGATTTTGGAGCCCAAAAGAATAAAGTCTGCCACTGTTTCCACTGTTTCCCCATCTATTTGCCATGAAGTGATGGGACCGGATGCCATGATGTTAATTTTCTTATGTTGAGCTTTAAGCCAACT
>NW_011494940.1:5445935-5450148 GCF_000754665.1 Bison bison bison
ATCACTACAGATGGTGACTGCAGCCAAGAAATTAAAAGACGCTTACTCCTTGGAAGGACAGTTATGTCCAACCTAGATAGCATATTGAAAAGCAGAGACATTACTTTGCCAACAAAGGTTCGTCTAGTCAAGGCTATGGTTTTTCCTGTGGTCATGTATGGATGTGAGAGTTGGACTGTGAAGAAGGCTGAGTGCCAAAGAATTGATGCTTTTGAACTGTGGTGTTGGACAGGACTCTGAGAGTCCCTTGGACTGCAAGAAGATCCAACCAGTCCATTGTGAAGGAGCTCAGCCCTGGGATTTCTTTGGAAGGAATGATGCTAAAGCTGAAACTCCAGTACTTTGGCCACCCCATGAGAAGAGTTGACTCATTGGAAAAGACTCTGATGCTGGGAGGGATTGGGGGCAGGAGGAGAAGGGGACGACAGAGGATGAGATGGTTGGATGGCATCACTGACTCGATGGACGTGAGTCTGAGTGAACTCTGGGAGTTGGTGATGGACAGGGAGGCCTGGCGTGCTGCAATTCATGGGGTCGCAAAGAGTCGGACAGGACTGAGTGACTGATCTAATCTGATCTGAATGGTCTAGTGGCTTTCCCTACTTTCTTCAATTTCAGTCTGAATTTGGCAATAAGTAGTTCATGATCTGAGCCACAGTCAACTCCTAGTCTTGTTTTTGCTAACTGTATAGAGCTTGTCCATCTTTGGCTACAAACGATATACATTCCTTAGTTCTTTATTCTCAAATGTTTAACACCCAACTCTGCTTCCAATTTCTCATTACTTCTGGGAAACATCTCTTCTATTCCATTACTCCTGCAGGAAGTCAGATTGTCTCTTCTGCACCTGGACTTTGTCATGACCACCTGAATGTGTGTCATTCCTCCTCCACTTGCTCCTCCAGCTCCATTCTTGACACAGTGAGATTTGCACGGTTCAGCACAGTTCTGAAATATGTGAGATTTGTGCTTGGGTATGTGAGTGCCTGAGCGTGTGAGATACAAGGAATAGTTGGAGAAGGTATTATTTTTGGTGCAAATACAAGAAGAAATGCTTGTATTATATCAAAGAACTCAAGGTTCAAGCCACCTCTTAGCCCAGTCTTTGAAAGAGGCCATAGCACCTCACGAAAGACTAATTCATAAGCAGTACACAGAGATTTGTTAGAAGCAATGAGCCATTTTTATTGAGGATAAGGGGTTATCCAAGCTTTAGAATGTTAGGATCATTAACACAGTCATAACAGAGACTTAGAGATTAAGGAGTAAAGGCTAACATTAGGAAGAGTCAGATGATATCACCATTGAACATCAGACTTCAAGCATGTCAATCTAAAAATGGGTAGTTGGAGGTCAAAGCCTCTGTCGCGCATACAATTTCTTCAAGTACAAATCATGGGTTACAGATCCTCGAAGCAGTATTATCTTTAGATTCCTCATTTCAGAAGCAGACTAGGCTAAGAGGGTGATGTTCTAGCAGCAAGAATAACATCTCCTGTAGCAAACTGGCCAGTAGCTGCTATAGCCAGAGCCATATCCACAGCCATATCTGGTTCCATAACCACAGCCATAATAGGGGCTAAATCCACAGCCATATCCTGTCCCATATCCACAGCCGTATCCACAGCCATATCCTGAGCTGTATCCACAGCCGTATCTACTTCCATATCCACAGCCATAATAGGGGCTGAACCCACAGCTGTAGCTCTTTCCACAGCCATAGCCACAGGAGTTGCCGTAGTAGTTACAACACATGTTGTCAAGAGAGGAGGATTCAGGTGGACTGCAAGAGGCTGTTCCTGAAGTGTGTGTGTCTCCTCCCCATGGACCTTAATATACTGTCAGTAACTGTCAGAGCATACCATTCATTCCCTGACATAGACAACAAATATGGAAGCAACATTATGAGCCAGTCACGTCACCACTGACAATCACTAAAGTTTGCTTAAAATAGCTCATTATTTGAGAGACTCCTGTTTCATTTTAAGAGCTTCACTTTAATTTGTTCTGCTGACAAACTGTCTTAGTAGAATCGTGTGACCCAAAGCTGATCATTTTCAAAATCTCCTCTCATTTAACAGATACCTTATAAAACAAGCTTGTTGGGGAATGTCAGATGATTTTGCCTCCTTTTCTCTCTCAGTTTTCCAAAATACCTGCTTCTGACCACAGGAAAAGGAATATTCCTGTCTCCTTTCCTAAATCATTGCAACTCTCTGTCCATTTTCTCCTACCCTTTCTGCATTCCTTACCCCTGCCTTGTCCGACTCTCCTCAAATCCTAAGAATCTGATCAGTATCTCATAATTCAAAATGAACTCCATTCCCGGAAAGAGTGAAGACTTACAGGCATGGAGACAGCATGCTGCATGTGTTCCTTCTTGTATTTTCTTCTTCCATGCACCAGGCAATGGAAGGTCCTGTTCACGTGGGGCAGCCCTCTTTTTCTCTCTTTTTTGTAGCTACCTGAGTCTCACCATTGAGGAGACTTTAACAGTTTAACCAACTTTATTTGGCTGAAGAATCAGAAGACCTCAGTTAGACCAGAAACTCATTTTTTCACATAAAGCCTTATCAGAGTTTTGTGTTATGAGATGTGAGTCCATTCCCCTCCCTCAATCATTCTTACCTTCTTCTATCACTACTCTTCCTTACACATTTAGTTCAAAGGATAAAGGTAAGTAGGGTCACTCTGATACTACAGCAAAAGCCCATCTTTAGCTCCTAGTACACTCATGACATCAAGTACCAACAAACTCAATTTTATCCTTATTCATATGTACATTAATCAGAAGTTCTCAACCTTCTACAAAAATGTCCATTGTGACTTTGAAATATAATATGTCTCCTTTCTTCTAAATAATCCTCTCTAACACACTTACCTTTTTGACATGTAAAAGAGGGAAATGAGTATCATTTCTTCTGCTGTTAATATTTTTCTTGCCACCAAATTTCTCAGCTTAAAAATATCTACTTGTACTTCAAAACTCAGATCTGTAATCATCTCCTGTGAGATGCCTTTCCTCCGTGTTATTGTCTGAACTGGATCATCCTCCTCTTGGTCCTGGGGCTTCCCTAGTGGCTCAGGAAAGAATCTACCTGCAACACAAGAGATGTAGGTTTGATCCCTGGGTCTGGAAGATCCCCTGGAGAAGGAAATGGCAACCCCCTCCGGTGTTCTTGCCTGGGAAATCCCAAGGACAGAAGGGCCTGTCGGGCTATACAGTCCATGGAGTTGAAAAGAGTGACATGACCTAGCAACTAAGCCACCACAACCAGCACCTCCTGGCTCTTATGTGCAGACACATGTCAAAGCACTTGTCAAAGTTTATTAAAACTATGTCTTGCCTCACTACTTGAAACGTAACTTCATAGCAAACATTCAACCTTTCATGACCAAACATTCAGTCCAAAAAGAACCGTGTTGCTTTGTTTGTTTGGGTAGGGGGGCTTTTTTTGTTTGTTTGTTTTTGTTTGCTTATCTTAGTTTCTAGATTTTGTTTAAATTAACTTTTTCAGAATCTGGGAAGACTCCAAAATTTAGATTATTTTTCAATGCAACAGCCATGAAATCCGAGTTGGAAGGGAGTATAAAGTCAAGAAGATCATTCTTTCCACCAGATATACTTGCATTTCAACAGCAAAGGAATAAGTGGTGATCGAGCACTGTATTGAATGCCTTTAACAGGGATTTTCACAAGGCTGCCAACTTCAATTTTTGAGAAGTTTCATTATCAGACATTTTTCCTTCAGTTGAGAAATCATTCTACCGATTTTTCTGATATTGGTCACTGGTATAATCTGACACTCTGTTATGTTTCATCCCCAAACTTAAACAAAAAGAACATATATTCCCATTCCATTTTTCTTATCTTTCAGTTTCTTACCTTTTCTGTCCGCCTTGAAATTCAAAACTATAAATTATGCTTGACAAAGTCTCTTGTACAGACACATTACTTTTCAGTGCCACAGCCAACACACTCTCTGGTCACATTATCCCTGGATTATTGAAAAGCTCTTTTATCTTTGTTGCATTATTTCTAATACCTTTCCACTCAGATCTCTGGATACGAGCTTAAAACAGTAAAGACAGCTCCCATTCTGTGCATCCTGGAATAATCAGCTCTGAGTATACTCCCTGATACATAATTTGGACTCAATATTCTTCCATAAAAATGGATGAATCAAATCAAACATATATTCAAACATTGGAG
>NW_011494940.1:5450396-5486208 GCF_000754665.1 Bison bison bison
CTTTTTTTTTTTTTTTTTGCAGTAATGAGGTGGACCTAGAAATTCTCGTACTGAATGAAGTAAATCAGACAGAGAAAGACAAATACATGATATGCTTTTTTTAGATTTCTATGGAATCTAAAAATAATAGTACAAATGAACCTATTTATAAAACAGAAATAGAGTCACAGAAGTACAAAACAAGCATGGTTACCAAGGGGTGGGGGGTGAAGGGAGGACAGAGAGGGATAAACTGGGAGGTGGAGAATGACATATTCACACTACTATATATAAAATAGATAACTAATAAAAATCTACTGTATAGCACAGGGAACTCTACCCAATATTCTGTAATGACCTATATAGGAATCAGATCAGATCAGATCAGTCGCTCAGTCCTGTCCGACTCTTTGTGACCCCATGAATTACAGCACACCAGGCCTCCCTGTCCATCACCAACTCCCGGAGTTCACTCAGACTCACGTCCATTGAGTCAGTGATGCCATCCAGCCATCTCATCCTCTGGCATCCCCTTCTCCTCCTGCCCCCAATCCCTCCCAGCATCAGAGTCTTTTCCAATGAGTCAACTCTTCTCATGAGGTGGCCAAAGTACTGGAGTTTCAGCTTCAGCATCAGTCCTTCCAAAGAAATCCCAGGGCTGATCTCCTTCAGAATGGACTGGTTGGATCTCCTTGCAATCCAAGGGACTCTCAAGAGTCTTCTCCAACACCACAGTTCAAAAGCATCAATTCTTTGGCGCTCAGCCTTCTTCACAGTCCAACTCTCACATCCATACATGACCACAGGAAAAACCATAGCCTTGACTAGACGAACCTTTGTTGGCAAAGTAATGTCTCTGCTTTTGAATATGCTATCTAGGTTGGTCATAACTTTCCTTCCAAGGAGTAAGCGACTTAATTTCATGGCTGCACTTAGGAATAGAATCTAAAAAAGGAGTGGATATAGGTATGTATGTAACTGATTCACTTTGCTGTAGTGCAGAAACTAGCACAACATTGTAAATCAACTATACTCCATAAAAATTAAATTTTTTAAATCTCATTTTTCTAGTTCCATAGTTTTAAATTCTTGTTTAATAATAGCTTTAAAATACCCATATTTATTTGTACTGAAATCCTGATTTAGTCTGAACTTAATGTAATAGCTTTGTAACATAAAAGAAGTCATTCTATGGTATACACATATGTATGCTAAGTCGCTTCAATCGTGTCCAACTCTGTGCGACCCCATAGATGGCAGCCCACCAGGCTCCCCCATCCCTGGGATTCTCCAGGCAAGAACAGTGGAGTGGGTTGCCATTTCCTTCTCCAATGCATGAAAGTGAAAAGTGAAAGTGACGTCGCTCAGTCGTGTCTGACTCTTAGCAACCCCATGGACTGCGGCCCACCAGGCTCCTCTGTCCATGGGATTTTCCAGGCAAGAGTGCTGGAGTGGGGTGCCATTGCCTTCTCCACACATCTGTATGCCCTAATTAAAAAAGCTTTTATGATGAGGAAGCAAAACCCCTCAGAATATAAATTACCTTCTTATTGACCTTTTTGCACTCTGACTGAGCCATTTTGTATAGTAATTTATTACCCAAAATACAGTGTCAACATTGTGTCAACATAATGGGCATGGAATCATGCATATTTTCATGTTCAGAAATTAAAGAATAACTTTATGCTATATTTTTAAAGCATATGTCTTAGGAACATGTTCATGCAAAAATTTGATATCAATATTTTTGAAATTCCACAAGAGTAAAAAGATCAGTCCATAGTAGAAAAATATTTTATTTCTAGGACTATGTCTATTTTGATAACTTGAATTAAGTATCATCTTGCAGTAAGGCATTTTAGTCAAGATCAAAGGCTTATTAAACAGTAGGTTTTAAATATCCACGTAAAATATGTTCTAAAGATTCCTATAATTATGACTATATATGGACTCTCCTGGTGGTTCAGACAATAAAGAATCTGCATGCAATGCGGGAAACCTGGGTTTGATCCTTGGGTTGGAAAGAACCCCTGGAGAATGGAATGGCTACCCACTCCAGTATTTTTGCCATGGACAGAGGAGCCTGGCAGGCTACAGTCCAAGGGGTCGCAGAGAGTCAGGCACAACTGAATAGCTTTCACTTCACTTCAATTCACAGATTTCCTCCTTAGGGTATATTTTTTCCTAACTTCCACTCCCCCAAATCTCCTAGCCTACACACTCATTAAATACTGAGAAGATTCTTTCTAATCAGTTCATCTCTATTGCATGTTGTAAAATGTCTTTATACACATTATCTCAAAACATTTTCACATCCTCTTAAAATAAATAGAGTGGGTACTTGACAAAAAAGTGTTTGGAAAAAGAAGCAGAGGCTCAGAATGATTAAGTCACTATCTTGAAATCACACAGCAATTGAGTGTCAGAGCCGTTTTCATAGTCTTCTGCTAGTGAGCTCACTGTCATATGCTCCTCCTGGCCAGGCCCTCTACTGCTATGGAAGAGGTATGGGCTATGCTCTAAATAATCTGAAGAGAAAAAGAAAAGTCTGAGAGTTCCTCTCTACATCTGCTTAGTGATTACACACCTTCACTGGTGGTAATCAGTTCAGTTCAGTCACTCAGTCATGTCCGATTCTTTGGAACTTCATGGACCACAGCACATCAGGCATCCCTGTCCATCACCAACACTCGGAGCTTACTCAAACTCATGTCCATTGAGTTGCTGATGCCATCCAACCATCTCATCCTCTGTCATCCCTTTCTCCTCCCACCTTCAATCTTTCCCAGAATCAGGGACTTTTCCAATGAGTCAGTTCTTCACATCAGATAGCCAAATATTGGAGTTTCAGCTTCAACATCAGTCTTTCCAATGGATATTCAGGACTGATCTCCTTTAGGATTGGCTGGTTTGACCTCCTTGCAGTCCACGGGACTCTCAAGAGTCTTTTCCAACACCACAGTTCAAAAGCATCAATTCTTCTGCACTCAGCTTTCTTCACAGTCCAACTCTCACATCCATACATGACCACTGGAAAAACCATAGCCTTGTTTAGATGGACCTTTGTTGGCAAAGTAATGTCTCTGCTTCTGAATATGTTGTCTAGGTTGGTCATAACTTTTCTTCCAAGGAGTAAGCATCTTTTAATTTCATGGCTGCAATCACCATCTGCAGTGATTTTGGAGCCCAAAAAAATAAAGTCTGACACTGTTTCCACCATTTCCCCATCTATTTCCCACGAAGTGATGGGACCAGATGCCATGATCTTAGTTTTCTGAATGTTGAGTTTTAAGCCACCTTTTTCACTGTCTTTCACTTTCATCAAGAGGCTTTTTAGTTCTTCTTCTCTTTCTGCCATAAGGGTGGTGTCACCTGCATATCTGAGGTTATTGATATTTCTCCCAGCAATCTTGATTCCAGCTTGTGCTTCATCCAGCCCAGCATTTCTCATGATGTACTCTGCATTTAAGTTAAATAAGCAGGGTGACAACACACAGCCTTGTTGTATTCCTTTCCCTATTTGAAACCAGTCTATTGTTCCATGTCCAGTTCTAACTGGCGCTTCCTGACCCGCATACAGATTTCTCAAGAGGCAGGTCAGGTGGTCTGGGATTCCCATCTCTTTCAGAATTTTCCACAGTTTGTGGTGATCCACATAGTTAAAATTTATTGACTTTGGCATAGTCAATAAAGCAGAAATAGATGTTTTTTTGGAGCTGTCTTGCTTTTTTGATAATCAACAGAATCTGGCCAATTTGATCTCTGGTTCCTCTACCTTTTCTAAATCCAGCTTGAACATCTGGAAGTTCATGGTTCACATACTGTTGAAGCCTGGCTTAGAGAATTTTGATCATTGCTTTACTAGTGTGTGAGATGAGTGCAAATGTGCAGTAGTTTTTGCATTCTTGACATTGCCTTTCTTTGAAATTGGAATGAACACTGACCTTTTCCAGTCCTGCGGCCACTGCTGAAGTGGTGGTAGTAAATGTATGCAAAGACTTGTTTTCCCACTCCCGTATCTGACTGGCCCCCTACTCAAGCCTCATGTCAAGTGCCCCATCTTCTCAGAACTCTTTCCTGATTCTCACAACACTAATACCCTTCCGTATTTTATAACTTTCATAACACATGGCTACAAAAACAATTGCTTCATTTCTATTTTTAATCTTACTATGTTACTTCTATATAACATTATGAATTCCCTGAGAACTGGACCCATTGGATGGATAGATGAGAGATACATAAATACATACATACCTAGATAAACTGCCCACAACATCTAACACCACCAGCTTTACCTCTCTTTCCTTAGCCTCTATATTGGTTAATAACTTCTGCCTATACTGCTGAGTATCCAGAACACCTGACATGATTTTATTTGAAGACAGAATGATTGAAAATCCCACCAGCCATGATATTCTTCCTATTTTTCTAAAATACTTTGCACTATGAAAATCTGACTCTCCCCTCCATCCGCACTCCCTACTCCTGCAACAATTGCGGGAGGCACAAATCAGAGAAAGGGTACCCCACCTTGACTTCCTTGTTTCCAGAGTCCCAACATCATTCTCTGTCAGGCAGGCTCAATACTGCTGAGTCAGTGCTGAGCTCTGTCTGTATCTGTCTGTATCTGTAGCCCTGTCTGTATCTGAGCTGTATCTATTCCCCCCATGGAAATCTCCAAGGCTGTAGCAGCTCAAGGTGCTTAGGAGGTGGAAGTGTCAAAATAAGATGCATGTGGGTAGCCAGGGAGATGGGCTGCAAGACTGAGAGTTACCCACAGTCTCTGACCTTTAGATGTGCCCTCAAGTGTGGTGGGAAACACTGAATCAACCCGCTCCGTGACATAACAATTTGCTTCAGAAAAGCTCATTTCACTAGGCACTTCTAATTTAAGATATCTCTTTTTAATTTGCTCTTCCCTAGGGTTTTATCTAGTTGCTAATAAGACTAGAATAACATTTTATTTTTCATAATCTCAGCTTTATTGGAAATTTATCTCTCATGTGACTCATCACCTTACAAAGACTAAAATAAGTATTGTGTCCTCTAATTAAATTCAGTGGCTTTGAAATCATCTGTGTGTGTGTGTGCCTGTAGGCACACCTATTTGTTGCATATGTGTGCATCTGTTTATCCTTATTAGGCCAGACTAGTAAAAGTATTATCATTTTCCACACTTTACATAAAATAATACTGTAAGACTGAGGGTTTCTAACAAGCCAGAGAGACTTTACTTATTGTTCCCTATATTTTTCCAGTGCTCATGCTCAGTGGAGAAGGCAATGGCACCCCACTCCAGTACTCTTGCCTGGAGAATCCCAGGGACGGAGGAGCCTGGTGGGCCACAGTCCATGGGGTCACGAAGAGTCAGACACGACTGAGCGACGTCACTTTCACTTTTCACTTTCGTGCATTGGAGAAGGAAATGGCAACCCACTCCAGTGTTCTTACCTGGAGAATCCCAGGGATGGGGGAGGCTGGTGGGCTGCCGTCTATGGGGTCCACAGAGTCAGACATGACTGAAGTGACTTAGCAATAGCATGCTCAGTTGTGTCTGACTATTTGTGACTCTTTGGACTGTTACCTATCAGGCTCCTCTGTCCATGGGATTTTCCAGGCAAGAATATTGGAGTAGGTTACCATTTCCTTCTCCATGGGATCTTCCCAGCCCAGGAATTGAAACTGTCTCCTCTGTCTCCTGCATTGTAGACAGACTTTTTACCCACTGAGCCACTGGGAAAGCAATTTTCATACAAATTTAAAAATTAGATTCTATTAACAGTTATTACAAAGTGTTGACTAAATTTCCCATGTTGTATAATACTCCCTTGAGCCTGTCTTACACCCAGTAGTTTGAGTTTTTAAAAAATAAATGACTTGGCCAGAAACATGCAGCTATATAATGACAGAGATAAAACAGTCATTGGACTCCAAATTCCAAATGCCTTTTTTACTTCAAGAAAAGGAAGAATTTAATAAATTGAACTCATTAAAAACATCAAAAATGCCAATGTTTGCATTTTGTAAATTGTCAAGCTCCATGACTTGCTTTTTTTATATTAATAGAGCTTTTCTTGCATTTCACTTTGACCTTCATATGTTCGTATAAAGCAAATGCAAATGGATAATTTTAACTATGTTTCTGTGAGTTCCAAGTACCTCTTCATGAACAAAGTACCTTTATTGCTCATTCCTCCAGTCATACTGCTCTACGCTTAGTCCCTTGAGGTCAGAATTGCTTATTCCTCTTCTACTGAAAATGAGATTTGTACAGACAGGTTTAAGAGAGAATTAATATGTCTGTTTACAAGTGCTTTAAATTCTGGATCTAAGTCTGTATAAAAGTGTAAATTTAACCATTACTATGTAAAATTAAGCCATAAACTCAAAGTCATCTTGAGATTTAGACTTCCATCATTATTGCCCATCCCTACCCCTCAGAAAAGTCTCCAATACATGTGTGATCCTTTAAAATTCCATAATTCCACCGACAAAGCTAATGCTCCCCTGCCTTCTCTTTAGGTGTTTGGAATGATGATATTTACTTGTATAAGTTTAATTGGATTCTTAGCTAGAGAGTCATGAATCAAATCAATTCAATTTATCCAACATGCACTGAATACACGCTCTTTATGAGACAGAGTCAGGTCAATTGTACAAGTGTACAGTGTACTTGTACAATTAATTAAATTTGTCTTTTGCAAGTGAAGTCTGGGCTTCCCAGATGGCACTAGCAGTAAAGAACCTGCCTGCCTATGCAGGAGACATAAGAGCCACAGGTTTGATACCTGAGTTGGGAAGATCCCCTGGAGGAGGGCATGGTAACTCACTCCAGTATTCTTGCCTGGAGAATCCCATGGACAGAGGAGCCTGGCAGGCTACAGTCCATGGGGTCACTAAGAGTTAGACATGACTGAAGTGACAGCACACACACATGCAAGTGAAGTCCACTGGGACAATGCAACATGTGCTGAAGACTTGGGGTGTTATAGGCAGTCCCACCTGTCACAACCTCCCTACCTCCCAAGAATAAATCCTCAGTTTCCCATGGCCCCTTCATGGTCCAATAGTCCAGTAAGTGCTTCTACCTTCTGCCCCCTTCTACCATGAGAACTTGGGCACAGGCATGGGAAGCACTGGGCTCCAGCACTTGTGAGGGTCTAGACTCACTCAACAGTTGTCTTCTTAACCCAAAAGCACGTGACTTTAAATAGTAAGCAAGAAGCACAATCGCATGTCAAGAGACTACAGAAGACAGGCAAAAGATCATTTCCCCTGCTTTTTTAAACACATTTGCAGTTTGCACTGGACCCTGCAGATTATGTAGCTGGCCCTGGACACAGTGCCAAGGATTGGGAGGATGTAAGTTAGAAAAGTGTGTGTTCTCAGACCTTCAAAATTCCAAGGATATTCTAGGAATTAGTTCTTGACCCTACAAGTGACTGCCAGTAGGGTGTTGGTAAATTGACTCCTTGGAAAAAAATTAAATGTTTCCATCTTGATCAATTTCAAACTACCAACACAATGTCACTGATGTGGAGCTGGGAGGAGGTACACATTATTGGCCCTTATGAGCTGGTACAGGCTGGCTTTTGCACACGTATGCAAGAGAGTACTCTTGGTGTGGCACTTTAAAAACATGGATTCTGACTCCAAATTCTGGCTCTGCCACTTGCTAGCTCTAGAGCCTCGGGCAATTCACTGAACTTTCCTAGCCTCAATTCCCTCATCTACAAAATGAGCACGTGAAATGACAGTACCTACCTCTTAAAGTTACTGAGAAATTTTGAATTAATATTAGTAAATCACGTAGAAGGGCACCTTGTCTTTTAGTAGGTTCTATTTAAAAGGTTCTATTCTTTATATACACTGGTTATTTTTTATATACCCTGATTATTCATTGGAAGGACTATTGCTGAAGCTGAAGCTCCAATACTTTGGCCACCTGATACCAAGAGCTGACTCACTGGGAAAGACTCTGACACTGGAAAAGATGGAGGGCAGGAAGAGAAGGGGACTACAGAGGATGAGATGGTTGGATGGCATCATTGATTCAATGCATGTGAGTTTGAGTAAGATCCAGGAAATAGCGAAAGACAGGCAAGTCTGGCGTGCTGCAGTCCATGGGGTCACTAAGAGTCAGACATGGCTTAGCAACTGAACAGCAACTCATTTTTGAGGCAAAATGGTGTGTGTGATCTTGTTATCTCTCCCATACACCAGAGTGTGAACTCTTTGGGGTCTAGAACTTTTTCTTATACCATTAAATCCACAGCCTCTAGTGAAGTCCAACACAAAATATTTCATGAATGTTTGATGAATGAGCATTTATAATTCAGAATCTAAAATAGAGACTGGTTCTTTAAAGGTGAATTTTTGTCTTTCCACAAAGCATACACACAGACACAGAATTTGTCACATTTTATTTGCCCCTACTTTGAATCTCAAATTTATTCAGTGCTATATCTCTCCACTGGTGGCCCAAAAGGTTAAAAATCTACCTGCAATGCAGGAGACCCAAGTTTGATCCCTGGGCTGGGAAGATCCCCTGGAGGAGGGAATGGCAACCTACTCCAATATTCTTGCCTGGAGAATCCTATGGACAGAGGGGCTGGGCTGGCTACAGTTTGTGGGGTTGCAAAGAGTTGGACACGACTGAGCAACTAACACTTTCACATATCTCTCCACAATGTGATGAGGTTTTTTAAAGCTAACACTAGAAAACTCATTTGAGTCAGTTCTAATGAGGTGGATGAAACTGGAGCCGATTATACAGAGTAAAGTAAGCCAGAAAGAGCAATACTGGTACAGTATATTAACACATATATATGGAATTTAGAAAGATGGTAATGAAGACCCTATATGCGAGACAGCAAAATAGACACAGATGTAAGGAATAGATATTTGGACTCTGTGGGAGAAGGCGAGAGTGGGACGATATGACAGAATACCATTAAACATGTATATTACCATATGTAAAATAGATGACCAGAGCAAATTTGATGCATGAAGCAGAGCACCCAAAACTGGTGCTCTGGGACAACCCGGAGGGATGTGGTGGGGAGGGAAGGGAGGTGGGAGGGGGGTTCAGAATGGTGGGACACATGTACACCTGTGGCTGATTCATGTCGATGTATGGCAAAAACCACCACAATATTGTAAAGTAATTAGCCTCCAATTAAAATAAATTAATTAATTGTTTTAAAAATTAACTAATACTATTTGACTTCACCCTCTATTATTGAAACTGGATATAGGAAGAGAAAAAAATTAATTGGAGGCTAATTACAATATTCGGCATCATTATTCTTCTCAAGGTTTTATATTTCAGTGGCACTATTTGCCTGTAGAATCCCAGAGTATTAAAGTAAGAAGAGGGTAGACAAGACAATGAATTCTACCTCTTTCCTGAAGCAACAATTTCATCCACAAATTGGTGATCTGAACTGTGACACAGTGATACAGGAGCCAGGCATATTGCCAATCCACTTTTCAGACAGAACTAATTTTTAAACAAATTTCTCATTTCAAGAAGTCTAACCCCCTGAATCTTCCATTTACTTTTAATGATTATGGCCTCTTGAGTTGGAAAAGCAAATAAAATACAGTTATCTAATACTCTTCAAATATCCAACACCCCAGACAATATTTCCTGCCTCTATTTCTGTCATTTTATATATAATGAAAACAGGCTCCTTTTTTCTAGTAAGGGAAATCACCTATTTTTCTATTTTCAAATGTTAATATTAAATATACCTGATAATTTGATACTAAATTCTTTCCATGTTTTCCCCATATCTTGTTTTTCTATTATTTTTATCTTGATGGATCTAATCACAGTTTGTTTTGCAAGCAGATCACTGCAACTAACTCATAACCCTATTGTATATCTTCTCTAAGGTACAGAATATTATTGTTAATACGCTTCTTTTTTAACAATTACATTTTGCCAGAACAGAGGAAGAAAAAGTGGGATCACCCCAGGAGTTTCCCTTTTTTATTTACAGTAAAGGATAGTGGAATACCAAAGATCAAAAATTACCCACCCTAAAATCATAGCCTCAAGGTGTCTTGTAGAAATTCTTTATTATTCAATCATAATTGATCAACTTTGACATTTTTTACCCATAAAATAACCATTTTCCCTCCAATCTTCCTGAAGCCAAGCATTTTGCTGCATTTGTTTCTCACATTCTTCTCTCTCAATAGTTTTGTAATGTCAGCATTTTTAATTAACTTTGCCAATCGTCTTGGTAAGCAACAGCTCTTAGTAAACACAGACAGTATATAAGAAGTCACCTCATGGTCAGCAGAATTCTAACACAGCCCTCGTGATTCCTACCCATTGGCATCCTTGCTTTTTCCAGTCCCCACTCCTTGATTACAGGCAGGACCTGTAACATCCTTCTAACAAGTAGACTATCATGAAAATATGGAAATCATTCCCAAGGCTGTGCTACTTTCTATGGCAAAAGTGAAAGGATTTTGCTGATATAATTAGGGTCCATAATCATTGAGAGCAGGAGAAGGGAGTGACAGAGGATGAGATGGTTGGATGGAACCATCGACTGAACGGACGTGAGTGTGAGCACACTCGGGGAGATAGTGAAGGACAGGGAAGCCTGGCGTGCTGCAGCCCTTGGGTCACAAAAAGTGAGACACAACTGAGTGACTGAAGAACAGCAATCATTTTATTTTGATAAACGATCATCTTTATTTTGATAAATTTAAGTCAATCGGAAAGGAGATTATCCTCGGTGTTCCTGATTCCATCAGGCAAGAACTTGAAGTGAAACATTCTCTCCCTTTCTCTCTCTTCCTCCCCTTCCCTTCATTTACTTCCTCCTCCTCCTCCTGCCCTTCCTTCTGCTTCTTCTCCTCTTTCTCTCCTCCTCCCTGCATTGCTGGTTTTAAAGAATCAATGAAGCAAATGAATTCTATAGCATCAAGGAAATGGATTCTGCCCAAAACCTGAGGAAACTTGAAGTATAACTCCTTATGTTTCAGCCACCAGGTGAGAGTTCAGCCTGGTCAACAACTTTATTTTTATGAGACCCCAACCAGAGACCCAGTGAAGTTGTTCCCAGACTCCTGGCCTGCTGCTGCTGCTGCTGCTAAGTCGCTTCAGTCGTGTCCTACTCTGTGCGACCCCATAGACATAAGCCTACTAGGCTCCTCTGTCCCTTGGATTTTCCAGGCAAGAGTACTGGAGTGGGGTGCCATTGCCTTCTCCGCCTGGCCTACTAGCAGATAACAAAATGTATGTTGTTTTAAGCTACTGTGTCCTAATTTGCTACACAGCCAAAGATCATGAATCTCTGATTAGTTGCAAAAATTGAAGAATATATGTATATATATTCTTCACCTTATGCTTTCAGATAGAATGTTTTGGAAGTTCCTCTTTGATGAATGACCATTAACGTCCCTCCTCCTCCTCATGATGTTTCTTAAAACTGATACTCATTTTGCTTACTGCTTTACTATTCATGCAATCCCAGGTTAAGCAAATTGCATTTACTCTCACTGCTCTATGAAAGTAGTCAATTATTTTCGTGAGGATCACCATGCTGCTACTGCTAAGTCACTTCAGTCGTGTCCGACTCTGTGCGACCCCATAGACGGCAACCCACCAGGCTCCCCCGGACCTGAGATTCTCCAGGCAAGAACACTGGAGTGGGTTGCCATTTCCTTCTCCAATGCATGAAAGTGAAAAGTGCAAGTGAAGTCGCTCAGTCGTGTCTGACTCTTAGCGACCCCATGGACTACAGCCCACCAGGCTGCTCCATCCACAGGATTTTCCAGGCTAAGAGTACTGGAGTGGGGTGCCATTGCCTTCTCCGATGAGGATCACTATAATTGAACTAATTGTCAATGTAACTGATGTTTCGGAATAATTCCTTTATTATTTTATGAGGAAGCAGAAAATAAAAGTGGTTAAATTATAGAAATATAGGCTCTTACTTTTAGTGGCCTTATTACACTTTGCCTGAAGTGCTTTATATAACAATTTATTATTTAAAATGTAATGAAAGCAATCTGATATCATGTGATACTTGGAGTTCAGTAACCAAGGGATGAACAGCTTTTTATGTAATATCCCATTTACAGATATTTCTATATGTTTAATTACAAATAGCTGCAATTCTTCCCTGAAATTTTATTATGATTAAATGATTTTGATGACATTTAGGTGATTTACTCTTAGAATTTAACAAATCCTAATCTAAAAGTTATGTTTAATCCCTACTCTAAAAGCTATACTTAGCAGTCTTATGAGGTGAGCACTATTATTCCTTATAATTTATTTTAAAAAATACAGTTCAGGAGGAGGAGCTAAGATGACGGAGGAATAGGATGGGGAGACCGCTTTCTTCCCCACAAATTTATCAAAAGAACAGTTAAACGCTGAGTAAATGCCACAATACAACTTCTGAATGCTGGCAGAGGACATCAGGCACCCAGAAAAGCAACCCAAGTCTTCGAAAGGAGGTAGGAAAAAATATAAAAGACAAAAAAAGAGACAAAAGAGGGAGGGATGGAGCTCGGTCCCGGGAAGGGAGTCTTAAAAAGAGAGAAGTTTCCAAACTCCAGGAAACACTCTCACTGTGGAGTCTGTGCTGAGCCTTGGAAGCACAGAGGGCAACATAACAGGGAGGAAAAATAAATAAACAATTAAAACCCACAGATTACGAGCCCAACGGAAACTCCCCCAGCGAAGAAGCAGCGCAGACACCGGCACTCGCCACTAGCAAGCGGGGGCTGGGCAGGGAGGCGCAGGCTGCATTAGAGTAAGGATCTGGCCTGAGTGCCCCAAGCGCTATCTGAGCAAACTAATTTGGGCTAGAAAACCAGACTGTGGAATAGCTACCACGCGGAAAGCCAGCCCTAAGACACCGCCAGGCCCGCGCACAGAACAAAGGACTGAACAGAGATAGCCGGCTGCAGACCATCCCTTTCCGGTGACAGGCAGCCAGAGCCGGAAGAGGGCAATCGCAGCCCCAGAGACATTATCTACAAAACTGTAAGCAGGCTTCTTTGCTAACTAAGACTTCTTGGGGCTCTGGATGGTCAACATCTGCCTGAGAAGGTGCGCCGGTTGTACACCCAGAAAACCGAGTGGCGGGGAGGCAGTAAGTCGCAGCAGCCGCACTCTCCAAACACCTCATCACCTGAGCTGCTAGGACCTGGGAAGGGCACAAAACGCAGGCCCAACCCAGTCTGCGCCTCTGAGGACTACCCGAGTGCCTGAAGCTGAGCGGCTTAGACCTGGGAGGGGCAGGCAGCCCAGGGCCAGCCACAGATGGTTCCCAACGGAGCAGCCTAGAGCCTGAGTAGTGTGGGCAGGGAGGCTACACACGCCATGAGTGGGGGCAGACCCAGTGTGGCTGAGGCACTGCAAGCAAACGCCAGTGTTATTTGTTTGCAGCGTCCCTCCCTCCCCACAGCATGACTGAACAAGTGAGCCTAAAAAAAAAATAAAATAAAAAATGTGTCCACCACCGCCCCCTTTGTATCAGGGCAGAAATCAGACACTGAAGAGACCAGCAAACAGAGGAAGCTATAACAGAGGGAACCGCCTTGGAAGCTACAGGCAATAGATTAAAACCCTGTCGTTAGTACCGACTACATAGGAAGGAGCCTATAGATCTTGAGAAATATAAGCCAGACCAAGGAACTAGCCAAAAATGAACTGACCCCACAATACCCACAACAACACCAGAGAAAGTCCTAGGTATATTTTTACTATTTTTATGATCATTCTTTCATTTTTTAATTTTTAAAAAAATTTTAAGACCTCTATTACTCCTTTACTTTTCACTTTTATAACCTACTATTACTTTGCAAAAAAAAAAGACCCTATTTTTTTTAAAGCAAACTTCATGTATATATTTTATAATTTTTGTGACCTTGTTTTTTTTTTCTTTTTTTTTCCCTTTCTATATTTTTTTTTCTTCTATTCTGTAACACTGTATTTTTAAAATTCCAAACTCTACTCTAGATTTTTAATTTTAGCTTTGTGGTATTTGTTATCAATTTTGTACCTATATTTTTTTTTTAATAATTTTTGTGACTTTTTTTTCCCTCTTTCTTTCTCTTCTTCTTTTCTTTAACATTGTATTTCTGAAATTCCAAACTCTACTCTAGATTTTTAATTTATGCTTTTTGGTATTTGTTATCAATTTTGTACCTATATTTTCTTTATAATTTTTGTGACTTTGTTTTTTTGGTTTTTTTCTCTCTCTCTTTCTTTTCCTTCTTCTTTTCTTTAACATTGTATTTTTGAAATTCCAAACTCTACTCTAGATTTTTAATTTTTGTTTTTAGCTTTTGTTACCAATTTTGTACCTTTAAGAACCCAGTCTTCAGTACCCATTTTTTACTCGGGAGCGAGATTACTGGCTTGACTGCTCTCTCCCCCTTTGTACTCTCCTTTTTCTCCACCAGGTCGCCTGTGTCTCCTCCCTAACCCCTCTCTACTCTACCCAACTCTGTGAATTTCTGTGTGTTCCAGACAGTGGAGAACACTTAAGGAACTGATTACTGGCTGGATCTGTCTCTCTTCTTTTAATTCCCCCCTTTTATCCTCCTGGCCACCTCTGTCTCCTTCCTCCCTCTTCTCTTCTCTGTATAACTCTGTGAACATCTCTGAGTGGTCCAGTTGTGAAGTGCACATAAAGAAGTGATTACTGGCTAGCCCGATCTCTCCTCTATTGATTCCATCTCATGTCATTTGGGTCACCTCTAACTCCGTCCTCCCTCTTCTCTTCTCCATGTAATGCTGTGAACCTCTCTGGGTGACCCTCACGGTGGAGAAACTTCATCTTTAACCTAGATATTTTATCAATGGTGCTGTATAGAATAAGAAGTTTTGAGACTACTGTAAAATTAAGACCGATAACTGGAAGCAAGAGCCTTAAATCTAAACCCTGACTCCAGGGAACTCCTGACTCCAGGGAACATTAATTGAAAAGAGCTCATCAAAGGCCTCCATACCTACACTAAAACCAAGCACCACACAAGGGCCAGCAAGTTCCAGGGCAAGACATACCAAGCAAATTCACCAGCAACACAGAACACAGCCTTGAGCTCCAATATACAGGCTCCCCAAAGTTACTACAAAACCATAGACATCTCATAACTCATTACTTGACACTTAATTGCACTCCAGAGAGAAGAAATCCAGCTCCACCCACCAGAACACTGACGCAAGCTTCCCTAACCAAGAAAACTTGACAAGCCACCTGTACAAACCCACACACAGTGAGGAAACGCCACAATAAAAAGAACTCCACAAACTGCCAGAATACAGAAAGGACACCCCAAACTCAGCAATATAAACAAGATGAAGAGACAGAGGAATACCCAGCAGGTAAAGGAACAGGATAAATGCCCACCAAACCAAACAAAAGAGGAAGAGATAGGGAATCTACCTGATAAAGAATTCCGAATAATGATAGAGAAATTGATCCAAAATCTTGAAATCAAAATGGAATCACAGATAAATAGCCTGGAGACAAGGATTGAAAAGATGCAAGAAAGGTTTAACAAGGACCTAGAAGAAATAAAAAAGAGTCAATATACAATGAATAATGCAATAAATGAGATCAAAAACACTCTGGAGGCAGCAAATAGTAGAATAACAGAGGTAGAAGATAGGATTAGTGAATTAGAAGATAAAATGGTAGAAATAAATGAATCAGAGAGGAAAAAAGAAAAACTAATTAAAAGAAATGAGAACAATCTCAGAGACCTCTGGGACAATGTTAAATGTCCCAGCATTCAAATCATAGGAGTCCCAGAAGAAGAAGACAAAAAGAAAGACCATGAGAAAATAGTTGAGGAGATAATAGTTGAAAACTTCCCTAAAATGGGGAAGGAAATAATCACCCAAGTCCAAGAAACCCAGAGAGTCCCAAACAGGAAAACCCAAGGTGAAACACCCCAAGACACATATTAATCAAATTAACAAAGATCAAACACAAAGAACAAATATTAAAACCAGCAAGGGAAAAACAACAAATAACACACAAGGGGATTCCCATAAGGATAACAGCTGATCTTTCAATAGAAACTCTTCAAGCCAAGAGGGAATGGCAAGACATACTTAAAGTGATGAAAGAAACCTACAGCCCAGATTACTGTACCCAGCACCGATCTCATTCAAATATGAAGGAGAAATCAAAAGCTTTACAGACAAGCAAAAGTTGAGAGAATTCAGCACCACCGAACCAGCTCTCCAACAAATACTAAAGGATATTCTCTAGACAGGAAACACAAAAACGGTGTATAAATTCGAACCCAAAACAATAAAGTAAATGGCAACGGGATCATACTTATCAGTAATTACCTTAAACGTAAATGGGTGGAATGCCCCAACCAAAAGACAAAGACTGGCTGAATGGATACAAAAACAAGACCCCTACATATGTTGCCTGCAAGAGACCCACGTCACAACGGGGGACACATACAGACTGAAAGTGAAGGGCTGGAAAAAGATTTTCCATGCAAATAGAGACCAAAAGAGAGCAGGAGTAGCAATACTCATATCAGATAAAATAGACTTTAAAACAAAGGCTGTGAAAAGAGACAAAGATGGTCACTACATAATGATCAAAGGATCAATCCAAGAAGAAGATATAACAATTATAAATATATATGCACCCAACATAGGAGCACCACAATATGTAAGACAAATGCTAACAAGTATGAAAGGAGAAATTAACAATAACACAATAATAGTGGGAGACTTTAATACCCCCACTCACACCTATGGATAGATCAACTAAACAGAAAATTAACAAGGAAACACAAACTTTAAATGATACAATAGACTAGTTAGACCTAATTGATATCTATACGACATTTCATCCCGAAACAATGAATTTCACCTTTTTCTCAAGCGCACATGGAACCTTCTCCAGGATAGATCACATCCTGGGCCATAAATCTAGCCTTGGTAAATTCAAAAAAATTGAAATCATTCCAAGCATCTTTTCTGACCACAATGCAGTAAGATTAGATCTCAATTACAGGAGAAAAACTATTAAAAATTCCAACATATGGAGGCTAAACAACACGCTGCTGAAAAACCAACAAATCAGAAGAAATCAAAAAAGAAATCAAAATTTGCATAGAAATGAATGAAAATGAAAATACAACAACACAAAACCTGTGGGACACTGTAAAAGCAGTCCTAAGGGGAAAGTTCATAGCAATACAGGCATACCTCAAGAAACAAGAAAAAAGTCAAATAAATAACCTAACTCTACACCTAAAGTAGCTAGAAAAGGAAGAAATGAAGAACCCCAGGGTTAGTAGAAGGAAAGAAATCTTAAAAATTAGGGCAGAAATAAATGCAAAAGAGACCGTAGCAAAAATCCACAAAGCCAAAAGCTGGTTCTTTGAAAGGATAAATAAAATTGACAAACCATTAGCCAGACTGATCAAGAAACAAAGGGAGAAAAATCAAATCCATAAAATTAGAAATGAAAATGGAGAGATCACAACAGACAACACAGAAATACAAAGGGTCATAAGAGACTACTATCAGCAATTATATGCCAATAAAATGGACAACGTAGAAGAAATGGAAAAATTCTTAGAAAAATACAACTTTCCAAAACTGAACCAGAAAGAAATAGAAAAATCTTAACAGACCCATGACAAGCACGGAAATTGAAACTGTAATCAAAAATCTTCCAGCAAACAAAAGCCCAGGTCCAGGCGGCTTCACAGCTGAATTCTACCAAAAATGTAGAGAAGAGCTAACACCTATCCTACTCAAACTCTTCCAGAAAATTGCAGAGGAAGGTAAACTTCCAAACTCATTCTATGAGGCCACCATCACCCTAATACCAAAACCTGACAAAGATCCCACAAAAAAAAGAAAACTACAGGCCAATATCACTGATGAACATAGATGCAAAAATCCTTAACAAAATTTTAGCAATCAGAATCCAACAACACATTATAAAGATCATACACCATGACCAAGTGGGCTTTATCTCAGGGATGCAAGGATTCTTCAATATCTGCAAATCAATCAATGTAATACACCACATTAACAAATTGAAAAATAAAAACCATATGATTATCTCAATAGGTGCAGAGAAAGCCTTTGACAAAATTCAACATCCATTTATGATAAGAACTCTCCAGAAAGCAGGAAGAGAAGGAACATACCTCAACATAATAAAAGCTATATATGACAAACCCACAGCAAACATTATCCTCAATGATGAAAAATTGAAAGCATTTCCTCTAAAGTCAGGAACAAGACAAGGGTGTCCACTTTCACCACTACTATTCAACATAGTTTTGGAAGTTTTGGTCACAGCAATCAGAGCAGAAAAAGAAATAAAAGGAATCCAAATTGGAAAAGAAGAAGTAAAACTCTCACTGTTTGCAGATGACATGATCCTCTATATAGAAAACCCTAAAGACTCCACCAGAAAATTACTAGAACTAATCAATGAATATAGTAAAGTTGCAGGATATAAAATCAACACACAGAAATCCCTTGCATTCCTATACACTAATAATGAGAAAATAGAAAGAGAAATTAAGGAAACAATTCCATTCACCATTGCAACAAAAAGAATAAAATACTTAGGAATATATCTACCTAAAGAAACTAAAGACCTGTGTATAGAAAACTATAAAACACTGGTGAAAGAATTCAAAGAGGACACTAATAGATGGAGAAATATACCATGTTCATGGATTGGAAGAATCAATATAGTGAAAATGAGTATACTACCCAAAGCAATTTATAGATTCAATGCAATCCCTATCAAGCTACCAACGGTATTCTTCACAGAGCTAGAACAAATAATTTAACAGTTTGTATGGAAATACAAAAAACCTTGAATAGCCAAAGCTATCTTGAGAAAGAAGAATGGAACTGGAGGAATCAACCTACCTGACTTCAGGCTCTACTACAAAACCACAGTCATCAAGACAGTATGGTACTAGCACAAAGACAGAAATATAGATCAATGGAACAAAATAGAAAGCCCAGAGATAAATCCATGCACATATGGACACCTTATCTTTGACAAAGGAGGCAGGAATATACAATGGAAAAACACAATCTCTTTAACAAGTGGTGCTGGGGAAACTGGTCAACCACTTGTAAAAGAATGAAACTAGACCACTTTCTAACACCATACACAAAAATAAACTCAAAATGGATTAAAGATCTAAACATAAGACCAGAAGCTATAAAACTGCCAGAGGAGAACATAGGCAAAACACTCTCCGACATACATCACAGCAGGATTCTCTATGACCCACCTCCCAGAATATTGGAAATAAAAGCAAAAATAAACAAATGGGATCTAATTAAAATTAAAAGCTTCTGCACAACAAAGGAAACTTTAAGCAAGGTGAAAAGACAGACTTCAGAATGGAGAAAATAATAGCAAATGAAGCAACTGACAAACAACTAATCTTAAAAATATACAAGCAACACCTACAGCTCAATTCCAAAAAAATAAATGACCCAATCAAAAAATGGGCCAAAGAACTAAATAGACATTTCTCCAAGGAAGACATACAGATGGCTAACAAACACATGAAAAGATGCTCAACATCACTCATTATCAGAGAAATGCAAATCAAAACCACTATGAGGTACCGTTTCACGCCAGTCAGAATGGCTGCGATCAAAAGGTCTACAAGCAATAAATGCTGGAGAGGATGTGGAGAAAAGGGAACCCTCTTACACTGTTGGTGGGAATGCAAACTAGTACAGCCACTATGGATAACAGTATGGAGATTCATTAAAAAACTGGGAATAGAACTGCCGTATGATCTAGCAATCCCACTGCTGGGCATATACGTGGAGGGAACCAGAATTGAAAGAGACACGTGTACCCCAGTGTTCACTGCAGCACTGTTTATAATAGCCAGGACATGGAAGCAACCTAGATGTCCATCAGCAGATGAATGGATAAGAAAGCAATGGTACATATACACAATGGAGTATTACTCAGCCATTAAAAAGAATGCATTTGAGTCAGTTCTAATGAGGTGGATGAAACTGGAGCCTATTATACAGAGTGAAATAAGCCGGAAAGAAAAACACCAATACAGTATACTAACTCATATATATGGAATTTAGAAAGATGGTAACAATAACCCTGTTTACGAGACACCAAAAGAGACACTGATGTATAGAACAGTCTTATGGACTCTGTGGGAGAGGGAGAGGATGGGATGATTTGGAGAATGGCATTGAAACATGTATAATATTATATATGAAACGAATCGCCAGTCCAGGTTCGATGCACGATACTGGATGCTTGGGGCTAGTACACTGGGACGACCCAGAGGGATGGCATGGGGAGGGAGGAGGGAGGAGGGTTCAGGATGGGGAGCACATGTATACCTGTGGCGGATTCATTTTGATATATGGCAAAGCCAATACAGTATTGTAAAGTTAAAAAATAAAATTAGATTAAATTTAAAAAAATAAATAAAAAAATAAAAAATACAGTTCAGAAGAAAAGTAAATTTCCTAAGACCACAGATCCAGTAAATAACAGAGAAAAGAATAGAATTTTGAAATAAAAAATTTTCATGCTAGATCCTGGAATTTAAAACATTGTATGTCAGTAAGCTTAGGCTTAGAAATGCTCAGTTTTAATAAACTGAAATCATCATTTCATATAATAGGAGATTTTAATTGTAATCAATGGAGTTCCCATGAATCAGAGTGCCCCAAATGTTGTTGTTCAGTCACCAAGTCGTGTATAACTTTTTGTGACCCCATAGATGCTGAAACTGAAACTCCCGTACTTTGGCCACCTGATGCGTAGAACTGACTCATTTGAAAAGACCCTGATGCTGGGAAAGATTGAAGGCGGGAGAAGGGGATGACAGAAGATGAGATGGTTCCATGGCATCACCGACTCTATGGATAAGAATCTGAGTAAGCTCCAGGAGATGGTGATGGACATGGAAGCCTGGCATACTGCAGTCCATGGGATCACAGAATCGGACACGACTGAGCTACTGAACTAAACTGAACTGAATTAGATTGCAACATACCAGTTCTCCATGTCCCTCACCATCTCCCAGAATTTGCCCAAGTACATGTCCATTGAATAGGTGATGCCATCCAACCATTTCATCCTCTGTCACCCTCTTCTCCTTCTGCCTTCAATCTTTCCAAGAATCAGGGTATTTTCCAATGAGTTGGCTCCTTGCATCAGGTGGCCAAAGTATTGGAGCTTCAGCTTCAGAATCAGTCTTTCCAAAGAGTACTCAGTCTTGATTTCCTTTAGTTGATTGACTGGTTTTATTTCCTTGCTGTCCAAGGGATTCTCAAGAATCTTCTCCAGCACCACAGTTCTTCAATGCTCCACCTTCTTTATGTTCCAACTCTCACATCCATAAATGACTACTGGAAAAACCATACCCTTGACTATAAGAACTTTTGATGATAAAGTGATGTCTTTGCTTTTTAAATCTCTCCTATGCCCTTTGTGAATACCACAATTAGCAACTGCAATGAAAAAATGTGGTGTATTTAATTTCATACTTCTATGAAGACAGGATCCATCTCCAGGAAATAAATGGTATCTTAATTCAGGAATGCAACTTGGTAGGTTATTTTTATTTTTCATAAAGAAAAGTAAGGTCCCAGAAGCATAACCTGAACGATGACTACCAAGAAAACTAAACTCAGCATATTAAAAGAGAGAGAGAATTTGGAAATCGGGAACAGAGATGACACAATGAATGGTTATTAATGAGGAGCGAGCTGGCCAGAGAGAAATACTCTATAAGACAGATAGCAGGATATTTATAAACTTTTCATTGTAATATAACATGTATGCAGAAAAATACAAATCTGCTCAATAAATTTTCATAAAGGGAGCACAATTGGTTAACCACTGTTGATATTAAGAAAAAAATACATCAGTGTCTCAGAAACCACCTCGCTCCTCCTCCTAGTTTCAATTCTCTTCCCAAAAGGGAGAAGGAAAATTATAACCAATACCATGACTTTCAAGATTACAAATTAGTATTACCTTTTTTATTTTACATAAACTAAATCTTGCCTATCCGTTATTTTGTGTCTGAGTCTTTTGTTCAACATTATATTGTACAATTCTATTCCATTTTGCATATATCAAAGTAATATGTTTTTTTTATTTCCTCATAATATATAACTTTATGAAGATACCACATTTATGAATTCATTTATGAATTTTATTGTTGATAAACATTTGACTTGTTATATGTTGACCTATTAAAAATAATGCTACCAGGAGTACTCTTGTGTTATGTCCTTTGATAAACATATGTATGCATTTCTTCAGAAAATAGTCTTTGTAGAAGTACTTGATCATAGGTTTTGCATAAGCTATTTTAAAAGATACTCCAAAATTGTACCAATATATATATCCTCTGGCAGTAAATGGAAGCCCTATTTATGCATATATTTAGTAGTCCTTGATATGATTTGTTTGTACACTTTCACCACTCTGGTGGGTGAGTAATAATATCATTGGGATTCCTTGGTGGTGCAAATGGTTAAGAGTCTGCCTGAAATGCATTAGGCCTGGGTTCAAGCCTTGGGTCAGAAAGATTCCCTGAAGAAGGGAATGGCAGTGCTTGGAAAATTCCATGGATGGAGGAGCCTGGCAGGCTACAATCCATAGGGTTGCAAAGAGTCAGACATGACTGAGTGACTTCACTCACAGTTTCAATTTTTGTCTCACTAATAGTGAAGACTGAAGACCTTTAAAATGTTTGTTGGCTATTTGAATATCTTCTTTGGTGAAGTGGTAAAAATCTTGTGTTCATTTTTCTACTGGCTATCATTTCCTGATAATTTTATAATTCTTTATGTATTTTGGATACAAGAGAAATAACTTCTTCTATAGCAAAATAGAGCATTGCTGTAGTCAGAACCATATCCACAGCCATATTTGTATCCAAATCCATAATCACAGCCACAGCCATATCTAAAACCATAACCATATTCAGTCCTTTGTAGTTTTTGCATCCACAGCTGTAGTAATAGATACAGTCACATCCACAGCCATGCTGGATACATAGCTATAGCCTCCACAAGAGTTTCATAGTAGTATCATCCTATGGTTTCAGGATTAGTGTGTTGTAATAGGAAGTTTCTAATGTCCCTCACACATCTGGGATTCATATACTGTGAGAAATGGGTGGGGCTTACCTCAGTATGAATCTGCTTCTCATCACAGAAATTTGCATACGATGAGCTCATTATTTTGGTGGCTTAAATGTGTTACAAACTTTCTATTTTATCTGCTGTTACTAAAAAATTATATCACTCAATCACCAACTTTAAAGGAAATTAACATCACCCAAGTCCATGCTATGAAAACATACTCAACAACCTTGGTTCCAACCTACAACAGTCCCTCTCCTTGTTAACTTCTTCCCATAGTACTTTCAGAAATATTGAAGATTAAATTCAACATTCCCTATGCTGCTACTGCTGCTAAGTCGCTTCAGTCGTGTCCGACTCTGTGCGACCCCATAGATAGCAGCCCACCAGGCTCCCCCGTCCCTGGGATTCTCCAGGCAAGAACAGTGGAGTGGGTTGCCATTTCCTTCTCCAATGCAGGAAAGTGAAAGAAGGTGAAGTCGCTCAGTCGTGTCTGACTCTTAGCGACCCCATGGACTGCAGCCTACCAGGCTCCTCCGTCCATGGGATTTTCCAGGCAAGAGTACTGGAGTGGGGTGCCATTGCCTTCTCTGAACATTCCCTATATGATGCTTCAAATGTTTAAGACATACTCCCACCAGAGTGCTGTCTGGCAAAACCCAACACGTCATTTGACAGTCAACAGAGGCATCATCTGATTCACATACCCCTTCTTTGAGCCTGCACCCTTATATTATGCCATGACCCCAGCACATCACACTATGATCTTCTCTTTGATTATCTACCTCCCTTGCTGAATTTCATTTGCTTACCTGAAATGCCTTTTGTTTATTGGACCTAGCTTAACATCTGGTTCAAAGGAACCACTAAGCAACTGGTGGTTTAATAAAGCAAAGAATGAATAAATATTATTGTGATCTTTAATTTTATGTCAGCTTGATAGGGTTATGAGATACCAGGTAATTGATAAGAGTATTTCTAGGTGGGCTGGTGAAGGTGTTTCTAGAAGAGGATTTTGGACCAGTGGAAGTTTTCTATATAATACTATAGTGGTGGGTAAACATTATACATTTGTCAAAACCACAGAATGCACACCAAGAGTGAATCTTAACATAAACTGTCGACTCTGGATGACAATGACAAGACCATGTTGGCTCATCAGTTATTTCAAATGCACACTGTGGGACAGGAGGCTGTTCATGTGTAAACACAGGGAGTGTGCAGCAATGATCCAGCCTTTCCATTCCACTTTGAACTTAGATCTCTTAAAAATTGTTTTTTGTTTGTTTTTATTACTTTTTATTACTTTACAATATTGTATTGGTTTTGTCATACATCAACATGAATCTGCCACGGGGGTACACATGTTCCCCATTCTGAACCCCTCTCCCACCTCCCTCCCCATACATCGCTCTGGGTCATCCCAGTGCACCAGCCCCAAGCTTCCTGTATCCTGCATCGAACCTGGACTGGCGATTCATTTCTTATATGATATTATACATGTTTTAATGCCGTTCTCCCAAATCATCCCCCCCGCCCCCGCCACAGAGTCCAAAAGACTGTTCTATACATCTGTGTCTCTTTTGCTGTCTCGCATACAGGGTTGTCGTTACCATCTTTCTAAATTCCATATATATACATTAGTATACTGCATTGGTGTTTTTTTTTTTTTTCTGGCTTACTTCACTCTGTATAATAGGTTCCAGTTTCATCCACCTCATTAGAACTGATTCAAATGTATTCTTTTTAATGGCTGAGCAATACTCCATTGTGTATATGTACCACAGCATTTTTATCCATTGATCTGCTGTTGGACATCTAGGTTGCTTCCATGTCCTGGCTATTGTAAACAGTGCTGCAATGAACACTGGAGTACACGTGTCTCTTTCCCTTCTGGTTTCCTCAGTGTGTATGCCCAGCAGTGGGATTGCTGGGTCGTATGGCAGTTCTATTTCCAATTTTTTAAGGGATCTCCACACTGTTCTCCATAGTGGCTGTAGTAGTTTGTATTCCCACCAATTGTTTACTGATTTAAAAAATAATAAATAGGAACTTCCTTGGCTGTACAGTGGTTAAGACTTCACCTTCCAATAGAGGGGGTATGAGTTCAGTCCCTGGTTAGGGATCTAAGATCCACATGCCTCTTGGCATTGCCTCTCCAACAAACCAAAACAATTTTTTTTTTAAGCCAGAAACAATATTGTAACAAAGTCAATAAAGACTTTTTGAAAATGGTCCACATCAAACAAATTTTCTAAAAATCACTTTAAAAATAATAATAAACTCTAAAAGCACAAAAAAAGAATGAATGAATGAGAAAGTGAATTAAATAAATAAAAAGACAAGCAATCATTAAATATTCTAATATTTAAGATGCTGCTGATTCTTAATATTCAATTACTATTTTAATTAGCAACTAAAACACAAATTTCAGCAATAATAGTTAAAATAGCAACAAAGATTGACAATTATCTTTTGTTGTTGATGAGTTGCTAAGTTGTTGCAAGGACTCTTTTGCAACAACATGGATTTTATCCCACCAGGCTCCTCTGAGCATGGGATTTCCCAGGCAAGAATACTAGAGTGGGTTGCTATGGCCCTCTCCAGAGAATCTTCCCAGCCCAGGGATTGAACCCATGTCTCCTGCACTGGCAGGTGGATCCTTTACCACTGAGCCACCTGGGAGCACACCCACCCATGGTAGCCCATGTCATTCTCCAGAGGCCTGTGAGAAATATTTTCTAATTTGTTCTTGTCATTTTATAAACAGATTGGTGTTAGAGGTTAAGATATTGGCAAGATCACTCAGTCTTCAGCAGCAGAACTTAAATCAAGTCTTTTGAATATGATATCTATGCTATAGGAGTTCCCTCTGGTCCAGCGGTTAAGTATCTGCCAGCCAATACAGGGGACATGGGTTCAGCCCCCGGTCCAGGAAGATGCCACATGCCATGGGGCAGCTAAGTGCCACAACTTCTGAGCCCACACTCTAGAGCCTGTGCTCTGCAACAAGAGAAGCCCCCAAAATGAGAAGCCGGCTCACCACGACTAGAGAGTATTCCCCCTCACTGCAACTGGAGAAAGCCTACACGCAGCCACACAGACCCGGTGCAGCCATAAATTAATTAAGTACTTTTAAAAATCTATGCTTTTTCTTGAAGTCTCAAAAGAAGAGAAGGGTAAGGAAAATAATTCATTTCTAAGGTTTTTTCCATAAAACTTACATTCACTATACCTTCTAAGTAACAGACACGATTCTTTCCTTTTATATACCGAAGTTTTTAAACCTCCTTTTTGACCTTCACTGCTGCAATGAAACCACAACCCCTTCTTAGGTAGACTCCTTTATGGAATTCTTACATTCACTGCAAAGCTCCCTTCAAACCTGAAATGTTATGTTCTTGTGGTAATGCCATGCTATTCTCTGATTTTGGAGAGAAAGGCCTATTATTTTTATGAAAAGAAGTTATGAAACACTAAAAGTTAGAGAGAAAGAACAGTGATTTTTCTAACAGTTTTAATTTTTAATCTTACATAACAAAGTGTCATAAATCCACAACTTCCATGTGAAAGACATACCTTTCATTCAAACCTTCCTCAAACTGTTTAATTATTTTGGATATTTATGATTGCTCTTTCCTATAATAATCTTCTGAAATATCAATCCTTCTGGATTTATTATAAATGTGTTTTTCTACTACTATTATGACAAAGTAGATTTCATTACAATAATCTTTATTTGCATTAATTGTCTTTCTTGTTTTTCTGTGGTCATCAGAAAACTGGTGACCATTCATTAAGCACATACAATCTGAAAAGCATTAACATATTGAATTTTGAAAATGTGTCCCCGTCTTCCAGGCTTAAACTTCTGTTTCAGGAACTCCCCTTTGACCTGGCATGTCTCACACCTGTGACCCAATTACACTTTTTAATGTTATCAACCTCCACTTCTTCAAGACTACATGTCAACCCTATCACCCACTGCAACTATTTTTGGTAAAAAAAAAATAAAATAAAACATTAAAAATGACCCATGTTGCAATTTCCAATAACTTTTTTACATACCCATTTCTGAGCACAGTAACCATCCTTTTTTCTTGAAAATGTACAGCCTTTATTTTCCTGATAATAGACTTTTTTTTAGTTCCAACATTAACTTCTCTGAAAACTTCTCATTTTTCACTGGCTCCTCTTCAAGTAACTTCAGCTTGTCTTTCTAATTATTGGGGTTGCCTTAATTCTGTCCTCATTACTTATTTCTCATTTTCTACATGCTTGCCCTCATCAGTCGTGTTTGACTCTTTGCGACCCCATGGACTGTAGCCTGCCAGGCTTCTCTGTCCTTGGAATCCAGGCAAAAATGCTGGAATGGGTTGCCATTCTTTCTCCAGGGTACTTTCCTAACCCAGGGATCAAACATGGGTCTCCCACATTACAAGCAGATTCTTTACCATCTGAGACACTGGGGAAGCCCTTCCCATTGTTTTAACTACATGTAATTCCAAGTACAGGCTTCTCTGATTGTTGCTGTTCAGCTGCTAAGTCGTGTCTGACTCTTTATGACCCCATGGACTGCAGCACGCCAGGCTTCCCTGTCCTTTACCATCTCCCTAGACCTGTTCAAACTCATGTCCATTGAATCAGTGATGCCATCCAACCATTTCCTCCTATGTTGTCCACTTCTCCCTCTGCCTTCAATTTTTCCCAGCCTCAGGGTCTTCTCTAATGAGTCAAGTCTTCACATCAGGTGGCCAAATTATTAGAGCTTCAACTTCAGCATCAGTCTTTCCAATTAATATTCATTCAGTGTTGATTTCCTTTAGGATGGTTTGACCTCCTTGCAGTCCAAGGGACTTTCAGGAGTCTTCGCCAACACCACAGTTCAAAAGCATCAATTCTTTGGTGCTCAGCTTTCTTTACAGTCCAACTCTCACATCCATACATGACTACTGGAAAAACAAAAGCTTTGACTAGATGTACCTTTGTCAGCAAAGTAATGTCTCTGCTTTATAATATGCTGTCTAGGTTTGTCATAGCTTTTCTTCCAAGGAGCAAACGTCTTTTAATTTCATGGTTGCAGTCACCATCTTCAGTGATTTTAGAGCCCAAGAAAATAAAGTCTCTCACTGTTTCCATTGTTTCCCCATGTATTTGACATGAAGTGATTGGACTGGATGCCCTGATCTTTGCTTTTTGAATGTTGAGTTTTAAACCATCTTTTTCACTCTCCTCTTTCACCTTTATCAAGAGGCTCTTTAGTTCCTCTTTGCTTTCTGCCATAAGGGTGGTGTCATCTGCACATCTGAGGTTGTTGATATTTTTCCCAGCAATCTTGATTTCAGCTTGTGCTTCATCCAGCCCAGCATTTTGCATGATGTACTCTGCATAGATAAGCAGGGTGACAAGGCTTCTCTGGTAGCTCAGTGATAAGAAACCTATCTGCCAATGCAGGAGACATAAGTTCAATCCCTGGGTCAGGAAAAGCCCCTGGAAAAAGAAACTGCAACCCACTCCAGTGTTCTTGCATGGGAAATCCCATGAACAGAGGAGCCTTGTGGGCTACAGTCAATGGGGTCACAAAGAGTTGGACATGACTTAGATACTAAACAAACGTGTTAGTCGTTCAGTCGTGTCCAACTCTTTGGCACCCCATGAACTCTAGTCTGCCAGGCTCCTCTGTCCATGGAATTCTCCAGGCAAGAATACTGAAACAAGTTGCCATTCCTTCTCCAGGGGATCTTCCTGACCCAGTGGTCGAACCTGGGTTTCCTGCATTGCGGGCAGAGTCTTTATCATCTGAGCCACCAGGGAAGCCCACAAACAGCAACAACAATTCCAAGTACATAAATCCAGCTTGCTAAAAAAAGAAAATCTCTCATGAATGGCACTCTGATACCATAAATTCCATAGATCTTATACCATTGTTATTTCCTGGAATCTTGAGTAGTGTCCAGAACTTTGTTAGATCTAATAAATACTTCTTATGTAGATGAAAGAGTAAGCACATCTTATTCATCCTTAAATCTTCTCTTCCTTCTATGTTTCTATTCTCCGTGATTGGCACAACCCAATCACCCAAGCCACATACCTAAGAGTTATGCTTCACAATAACATCTCCATAAACCACCAACACCCAGGCAGTCATTAAGACTTGATTCTACCTTCAACACAACATCTCTGGAATCTGCGTATTCCCTCAGGCCATGCTCTATTCCTATATCATCATCATCATCTTTTCTGTACTTTATTTTTTCGCTACACCATATGACATGTGGGATCTTGGTTCCCCAACCAGGGATCAAACCCGAGCCCCCTGCACAGGAAGCACAAAATCTTAACCACTGGACTGCCAGGAAAGTCCCATCTTTCCTGTATTCCTGTATTTTTAGTATAAAGCTGGTCTTTATAACACCAAGTCATTTTACAAACTACTACCATAACTTTCCTAAGCTACAAGGCTAAGTGTGTCTTCATTAATTCAGTTCAATACCCCTTATCACCATGAGAATGAAACACAAATTCTGAATTACAACATGACATACTAGGTATTCCTTAACTTTGCCAAACTACAAAGATATGAATCCTAGCCTGCAGGAGATTCTTAGTAAATATCTCTTGTGTTTAGCTGGCAAGAGGAATACAAGCTTTTTCATACTTTCCTGCCTTTTCAGATGCTACTTTGCCTGACTGGAATATCTCCACCAGGGTGCTAACTGGCAAACTCAGTCTTCATATCTTTTGTGAAGCTTTTAGGACCTCCTTTTATACCAGCCAGTGTCAAGCATAACAATCCTTTTATGGTTTTACAAATGAATAGGCACATAAATCAAAAGAGGAATTACTTTTATCTGTTGTTTTATTATTCATTTTGAACTTTAAACACAAAGTCAAAAAACAGCTACTTAGTATCCTGGTCATGACGTTGTTACAGTTTTCACTTGTTGCTTTTTGTTTCTTTTCTTATAAAGCCTATGAACACTTTGGAGGCGATTGTTCTTTGTTCGTTTATCTTATATTCTCCCGTTGTCTGCCCTTTACAGCAATGAGGGAGACCCGGGTTCAGTCCCTGGTTGGGGAAGATCCCCTGGAAAAGGAAATGGCAATCCACTCCAGTACTCTTGCCTGGAAACTTCCATGGACAGAGGAGCCTTGTAAGCTACAGTCCATGGGGTCACAAAGAGTCAGTCACAACTGCGACTTCACTTCACTTCACGGTGCATATATATGCATATATACATACATGCACATACTATATATACAGACTTGGCTATTTGCTACACAAAATAGAATAGAATGGGATGGATCAAAAAGTTAATTTTTATAGTAATGTCTAGGATGGATTACAAAAAAGAACGTTGAAATCATAGAGAACATTTATAAAATTATTATACTAGATAAAAGACAAGGAAACTCCAGCCTAGACAGTTGAAATGACACTTGAAGGAAAGGTAAATTAAAAGAATTATAGACAGAATTTGACAAGAAGTTGTTCTTGGTAATAAAGGAAAAGAGCTGAATAATCATGCTATACTTTCTGACCTTTGCAACTTGGCAAAAATGGCAGTGTTTTAGCATTCACTATTTTCTTTTCTTTACAGTTAAGAAGATTTCAGCTCTCTGTGTGTAAGATCTTTGGGATCAAGAAAAGATTCCCACAAAGCATGATGAGAAGATGGCCCAGTTTTCATTACTTGGCAATAACAGTGATTAAAGTGAGTAATGAAAGCTCTGATATTCATCTCCGCTGGGTATTTCACACCCTAGAGATGCTCATAAAAGAAATGATCTAGTTATTAACTTTATACCTTTGGCTACTGCTGTAACCACCACATCCTTTATTATAAACACAGTTTGCAGGCGTTGCATCATTTATTTGTCACCCTGGTATAACTGCAAGTGGGTAATCATGACAGAGTACAAATGTGTGCCTGCCTAAGTGTTCCTGTTAGGAATGACCCTACCAATTTTTATCAGATTGTTTCTTTCTGAGAATCTCTGGTTCACCAGCGAACTGTAATTGGCTAAATGTCTGAAGGAACATAAGTTTCAATGATAACTGATTGATACTTTTTTTTAATTACAGGAGAATCTAGGGAAGCCAGTATTGTGTTGTGATCCCGATTGTGCAGAACAGAAACCCAAGGGAGGGCAGGTCTCGTGGGCTGAGTTGTGTTGATGCTGATCTTAGAAAAGCAAGAAATGCTTCTTTCACAAGCACTAAGACTGTGTGTTGTGTGCAACCACCTTCCCTCCAAGACTTGAATCAAAAGGCAGGCCATGTTGTGAAATTTTACAGCCAAGACACTCTTTGGGCCAATTGCCATGTTTCATAAGAGAAATCGATGGCACTACATTGCATATGATGTTGAAAGAAAAAGAAAATTAAATTATCTCAAGGAAGATACAACTGTGCCCCTACAATCCTATGAAATATTGTATATGCAACTGGGAACTGAAATCCATGAAAAGATACATAATAAACTAGACTTTAACTTAGGCAACAAGAGGATTCATGATGGTTCTCTCTACAGTACATATGACACTGTGTAACAAGCCCAGTTTCCAATTAATGTAGGTTCTTTCTACAGATTGATTCGTGTCCCCCTAAATTCATATGTTGAAGCCCTAATCCCCATAGTGAAATTTAAAGATGGGATTTTGGGGAAGTAATTAGATTTGGATGAGGTCATGAAGATGGGGCTTTCATGAAGGGATTAGTGTCCTTTTAAGAAGAGATACTAGAGAGGTTGCTCTCACTCTCTTTCTTCCATGTTAAAGACACAGCCAGAAGGCCATCTGCAAAACTAAGAAAAGAGCTCTCACCAAGGAAACTTGACCTTGGACTTCCCAGCTTCCAGAACTATGAGAAATAAATCCCTATTGTATAGGCCACCAGCCTATGGTATTTTGTTACACACAAGCTAACTAATACAGTTACTATCAACTCTGAACTGGTGATGACCATCTTTAGTTTCAGCACTAACATTCAAGTCAGGATACTAACAGTTCCCATTTAGATTAAAGTGGCCAGAGGCTTTCATGTCAAAATAGAAATTATTTAAATGCAGGTATAGTTTTTTTTAAAAAGCCCTAAAGTCTAGAATAGATAACAATTTCATATTCAGTAACTAAATTAATACAATTATTACATCCAGATCCAACTTCTTTTTCACAAGTCCCCAGTGTTCAGAAAGACTTCCCAGATGGCTCAGTGGTAAAGAATCTGCGTATGCAGGAGATGCAGTTTCAGTCCTTGGAGTAGGAAATGGCAACCGACTTCAGTATTGTTGCCTGGAAAATTCCATGGACAGAGGAGCCTGGTGGACTATAGTTCATGGGGTCACAAAGAGTCAGACACAACTGAGCATCTGAGCATGCAAAATTCAGAAAGCACACAAAGAAGTTGAAAAGCTACAATCTGATATGTTTCATAGGATATAATTTGACCCTTCTAAAACCTTCAGTTTTTAAATCACTTATTTTATTCTTACAAGTCAGAATCTAAAGTTCAAATTCTCATTTTAAATTTAATTTTAAAATCATCTTCCTAAATTTCTTAAAATCAATTTCATCTAAATCAGAGGAATATTTTGATTATTTCCTTAATAGGAATGAAGTTGATCACTTTTTTATTTAAAAAGCTTAGAATAGTTGTAGAAAGAAACTAAAATGTAAATAATGAGAGAATGGTTGAGTAGAAGAAAGGAAGGGAGACAGAGAAGATGAGATTACTGCTTAAGTTTATAATTTTATATTGGAAGGAAAATAGTATAAACATTGTCAAAAAATGAAAACAAAATAGCTTCTGGAAAGGTTTCCCTAGTAGCTCAGACAGTAAAGCATCCACCAGCAATGCAGGAGACCTGGATTCAATCCCTGGGTTGGGAAGATCCCCTAGAAAAGGAAATAGCAACGCACTCCAGGAGCTTTGACAGGAAAATTCCATGGACAGAGGAGCCTGGCAGGCTACAGTCCATGGGGTTGCAAAGAGATGGACACAACTGAGTGAGTAAATTCCCTGGATGGTCAGTTCTTTTTAACAATGAAAAATTAGAGCAACTAAACATTAGACTCTAAGTTGTTAAAGGCATTAGAAAATATGTAACTAGAAAATAAACTAGTAAACCACTTTCTAACTAGTAAACCACTTTCTATTTTAAAGAAAATATAAAGAATTGCATCAGGAAAATTAGCCTATAGATTGAACACCATAATGCAATCATTTTCACTTCTGTTGAGTTTTATACTCTTATCTTCAATCAGTGAGGAATAAGTATGTAACAATACTTTAAATCGCTTGCCTCCTCTTTCTATTTCCCTATAACTGTAAATTAATTGATACCGTTTGGCAGATGAAATCTTTGTAATACTAGGAAGTATTTTTATAGGCTTCCTGGGTGGTGCTAGGGGTAAAGAACCCATATGCCAATGCAGGACAAGTAAGAGAAATGAGTTCAATCCCTGAGTTGAGAAGATTCCCTGAAGAAGGGAATGGCTACCCACTCCAGTGTTCTTGCCTGGAGAATTCCATGGACAGGGGAGTCTGGCGGGCTATAGTCCTTAGGGTTCCACAGAGTTGGACACCACTGAAACAACTCCGCACGGGACGCCACTGAAACAACTCCACACACACCCAAGTATTTTTACTTCCTTCCCTACAACACTAGCAACACTTTATCTCCCTGCCTAGATTTTAAGTTTTGAACAATTACTTTAGTTAATAGATAGCTCAAATAATGACTAGTGAAGTCACTCAGTCGTGTCCAACTCTTTGCGACCCCATGGACTGTAGCCTACCAGGCTCCTCTGTCCATGGGATTTTCCAGGCAAGAGTACTGGAGTGGGGTACCATTTCCTTCTCCAGGGGATCTTCCCAACACAAGGATCGAACCCGGGTCTCCCACATTGTAAGCAGATGCTTTTACCCTCTAAACTACCAGGAAAGTCCACCTCAAATAGGTGCTTGATTAAATATAAGATAAATTGAAATAAATTAATACAAAATTAGCTTCTTATAGGCACCTCATATACCCAGCTCATAGAAAGCCCTGGGGTCTTTCAAATGTCATATCTGAAACCTGAAAACAAAAATAGTATTCTCTTTATTTAAAATATCTGAATGTTTAACTCTTATACACCATAACTACATTTACAAAAAGTTTTTCAATATTTGTCATGGTCCAAATAAAGAAAAAAAGAAAGAATCACTCAGACTATATGATGGAGTAGCCACACTCTCCGTTTTTGTAGAACCCCTCAGGCCACTGATTAACACAATCAATTGAGTACCAGACCATTACATCTGATTAAGCACTCCCTGATTTTATTGGCAATTTAAGAACTCCAGCTTAATACTGAGGAGGAAATTGAGAAGTATTAAAACTCATACATCTTTTTTCTTTTCAGGAGGGAATACTTCATTTGGTATCCAGTCCTCACTAGATAAGGGATAATCAATGGAGACAAACACATTGTATCATGGACATGCATAAAATGAATAAATAAAAAGGAAAATATACCCCCAAACACAGGATTTTAACCAACAGCCTTACTGTTGAGTGGACTGTTCTTTCCAGTGAACTCCTTTGCAACTCAAGTTATAATAATGCCAGTAACAACTAATGAAATGAGATCTCTGCTCCTAGAAATACTAGGAACCAGCATATTATTTAATACTCTTTCCTGATTTCTTCAACATTTCCTATGAATAAGAAAGATAAGCTTCTGTAAAAACTTTCAAGAGACTCGAAACATGCCTGAATAGAGAAAAAAGAAAAGAGAGGACACCAAGGACTGATGGGGCCATCTCTCAATCTGATGTTTGAAAATTGACTCCTATAAAATAGATTGTCATATTATCAATTATCCAGGGGGCTTGCCTGGTGGCTCAGATGGTCAAGACTCTGCCTGGGGGAGATGGGTTCAATGTGCGTTCAAATGTGGGAGACCTGGGTTCGATCCCTGGGTCAGGAAGATCCCCTGGAGAAGGAATGGCAACCCACTTTAGTATTCTTGCCTGGGAAATCCCAAGGACAGAGGAGCCTGGTGGGCTACAGTCCATGGGGTCACAAAGAGTCAGACACGACTGACTTCCACTTCCACTTAGCAATTCACTATAATAAACTTATACTAAGTGAAAAATGGGCTAGTTCACCATGTCATTAATTATGCAAAGAGAATCATCATGAATCCTTGCTGCCTGTCTTAGAGAACAGGTTATCATGAGTCTTCTCGTGGGTTTCAGTGCTCAGGTACACATCCAATGCTTTATATGGCCAGTAGAGGCACAACTGTATCTTCTTATATCAGTGCTTCATTCTTTATTTTAATTGTTAAATAATATTCTATTAAAATGGATATATAATATTCATTTGAACTGTGGTGTTGGAGAAGACTCTTGAGAGTCCCTTGGACTGCAAGGAGATCCAACCAGTCCATTCTGAAGGAGATCAGTCCTGGGTGTTCTTTAGAAGGAATGATGCTAAAGCTGAAACTCCAGTACTTTGGCCACCTCATGCACAGAGTTGACTTATTGGAAAAGATGCTGATGCTGGGAGGGATTGGGGGCAGGAGGAGAAGGGGACAACAGAGGATGAGATGGCTGGATGGCATCACTGACTCAATGGACATGAGTCTGAGTGAACTCTGGGAGTTGGTGATGGACCTGTC
>NW_011494940.1:5486308-5501058 GCF_000754665.1 Bison bison bison
CAGTCCTGGGTGTTCTTTAGAAGGAATGATGCTAAAGCTGAAACTCCAGTACTTTGGCCACCTCATGCACAGAGTTGACTTATTGGAAAAGATGCTGATGCTGGGAGGGATTGGGGGCAGGAGGAGAAGGGGACAACAGAGGATGAGATGGCTGGATGACATCCCCAATCGATGGACATGAGTCTGAGTGAACTCTGGGAGTTGGTGATGGACAGGGAGGCCTGGCATGCTGTAATTCATGGGCTCACAGAGTCGGACACGACTGAGCCACTGAACTTAACTGAACTGATATTCATTTATCCATTCATCAGTTAGCATAAATTTGTTTTGTCTCCACTTTTTGACTAAGATGAATACTATTTTGTAGATTCAAGTACGAGTTTTTGCATAGAATGTGTTTTCATTTCTCTTGAACATACACCTAGGAATTGAATTGCTGGGTTATATGGTTTCTTTATGTTTAAAACTGTTGAGAAACAGCCAGAATGTTTTCCAAAGCACCTGCACCACCCCATGTGGTGCTTTCCAAAGCACTTACATCCCCATGAAGCACTGTACGAGGGATCCAATTTCTTCACATTCTTACCAATGCTTATTACTATCTGACTTTTGATTACAATCATCCTAGTGAGTGTGAAGTAATATCCAGCTGAAATTTTAATTTACTCATTTTCTAATGACCAGTAATGTTGTGTATCTTTTCATGTGCTCAAGGGACATTTGTAGAACCAGATGCTTGTAATCAGATGCTATACCTATATTTGAATTAGTTTGTCTTTTATTGTTGAGTTGTAAGAGTTCCTTATATATTCTAGATATAGTCTTTCTTAATGTATATGATTTGAAATATTTTTTCCCATTCTGTGAGTTATCTTGATCAGGTCCATTGAAGACCAAAAGTTTTTAATTGTATAAAATCAAAATTGTCTATTTTTCCTTTGTCACTTGTGTTTTTATTATCATAACTAAGAAAGTTTTACTTGAATGTCATGAAGAATTACTGCTATACTTTTTTCTAAGAGTTTGAGAGTTTTAGCTCGGCTATTTAGGGCTAAGATTTATTAAGAGTGTACAGTGGAAAGAAGGGATCCATCTTTATGTACTGTTTTGCATATAGACATCCTGTGGTTCCAGCACAAATCATCTAATGCAATTGTTATTTTGTAACTTGAGAAAGACATTGATATTCACAAAGTATTCAGCTCAAAAGTATATCAAAATTTTTAAGAACTCAGGGTTTTATTGTATTTTATAATTTTAAATCATTTAGTTATTCTCTTAGATTCCATGAAAACTAGATTTTGTACAGAAGACTAAAGATAAAATACACATTTTTAAAAGATTAAAATGTGGTAAATAATTCAGCACAAGAATTATTTTTTAATATTTAAAAAACACATTAAACAATGTCTTTGAATTTCAAAGTAATTAATCACATAGAAAATGAACATGGATTTGGAAATCAGAATATCATTTTGAAGCTCCAACCATTTTTATGATATTAAACAAGTCATTTAAACTCACTGAGATGTAGTTTGTTTTTAAAATGAGTGAGGTATACAAACAGCTCATGAAGCTCAATATCCTAAAAACAAATAGCCCAAATAAAAAATGGAAGGGGAAATCTAGACAGATATTTTCAAAAGGAGACCTACAGATGGCCAAAAAGGCACATGAAAAGATGCTCAATATTGCTAATTATTAGAGAAATGCAAATTAAAACTGCAATGGGGTATCACCTCATTCTGACACCAGAATGATCATCATTAAAAAGTCCTCAAGCAATAAATGCTGGAGACAGTGTAGAGAAAGGGTACCCCCTACATTGTTGGTGGGAATGTAAATTGGCCACTATGGAAACCTGTATGGAGGTTTCTTAAAAGATTAAAAATAGAATTACCACGTGACCCAACTAATCCACTCCTCATCAGATATCCAGAGAAAACCATAACTCAAAAATATACATATATCCCAATGTTCACTGTGGCACAGTTTACAATATCCAAGACATGTAAGCAACCTAAATGTCCATCAACAGAGGAATGGATGAAGAAGTGGTACATATATACAATAGAATATTATTCAGCATAAAAAAGAACAAAATAATGCCATTGCAGTAACATGAATGAACCTAGAGATTGTTATACTGAGTGAAATAAGTCAGGCTCAGAAAAACAAATATCATATGATATCATTTACACGTGGAATCTAATAAAAGCAGGGTTACAAATGAGCTTACTTATAAAACAGAAGTTGAGTCACAGATCTAGAAAACAAATTTATATTAATAGTTATCAAAACATAAGAAGGAAGAGGGGATAAATTGTGAGATTGGGACTGGCGTATACTTGTGTCCGTGTACGTGTGTACTCAGCCATGTCCAACTCTTCGTGACCCCATGGAATACAGCCTGCCAGGATCCTCTGCCCATGGAATTCTCCAGGCAAGAATACTGGAGTGGGTTGCCATTCCTGCTCCAGAGGATCTTCCTGACAAAGGGATTTAACCTGCATCTCCTACATCACCTGCATTGGCATGTGGATTCTTTACCACTGAGCCTCTTGAGAAGCACTGACATATACACACTTCTATATATACAATACATAACTAATAATAACCCGCTGTGTAGCACAGAGAAGTCTACTCAATATTCTTTTATGACCTACATGGGAAAAGAATCTTTAAAAAATAACAATAAAATGAGTGGGGGATGAATGGATAGAGAAAATGTGGTACATATATACAGTGGAATATTATCCAACCATTAAAAAGCATAAAATAATGTCATTTGCAGCAAAATGAATGGACCTGGAGATTATTATACTAAGGGAAGTAAGTCAGACAGAGAAAGACAAATATCAAATGATATTGCTTATATGTGAATTCTAACAAATATGATACAAATGAACTTTTTTTTACAGAACAGAGTCAGACCACAGCTTAGAAAATAAGCTTATGGTGACCAAAGGGAAAAGGTGGTGGGGAAGGATAAATTAAGAATTGACAAACATACACTAGTAATATTTAAAATACATAACTAACAAGGATCTACTGTATAGCCAGGGAACTTTGCTCAGTCTTCTATAGTAACCCATATGGGGAAAGAATTTGAAAAAGAATAGATGCATGAATTCATTGGTTCAAAGCAAGGGAATTGGAGAAAGCAAGGGAGTTCCAGAAAACATCTACTTCTGCTTCACTGACTACACAAAAGCCCTGTGTGGACCACAACAAACTGTGGGAAATTCTTAAAGAGATGGGGATACCAAACCACCTTACCTGTCCCCTGAGAAACCTGTACACAGGTCAAGAAACAATAGTTAGAACCAGACATGGAACAACGGACTTGTCCAAAATTGGGAAATGAGTGCAACAAGGCTTTATTTTGCCACCCTGCTGATTATACTTATATGCAGAGTACATCAGGTGAAATGTCATGCTGGATGAGTTGCATGCTAGAATTAATGTTGCCAGGAGAAATATCAACAACCTCAGATAAGCAGATGATACCACTCTAATGGTAGAAAATGAAGAGGAACTTAAGAGCCTCTTGATAAAGGTGAAACAGGAGAGTGAAAAATCTGGCTTAAAATTCAACATTCAAAAAATTAAGATCATGGTGTCTGGTACCATCACTTCATGGCAAGTAGGAGAGGAAAAGGTGGAAGCAGTGATAGATTTTATTTTCTTGGGCTCCAAAGTTACTGCAGACAGTGACTACAGTCATGAAATTAAAAGACACTTGCTCCTTGGAAGGAAAGTTATGACAAACCTAAACAGTGTATTCAAAAGCAGAGACATCATGTTGCCAACAAAGGTCCATACAGTTAAAGCTATGCTTTTTCCAATAGTCATGTAAAGATATGAGACTTGAATGAACCATAGAGAAGGCTGAGTACTGAAGAATTGATGCACCCAGTTGTGGTGCTGCAGAAGACTCTTGAGAGTTCCTTGGGCAGCAAGGAGATCAAAACAGTCAATCCTAAAGGAAATCAACCCTGAATATTCATTGGAAGGACTGATGCTGAAGCTGAAGCTCCAATACTCTGGCCACATGATGTGAAGAGCTGATTCACTGGAAAAGACCGTGGTGCTGGTAAGGACTGTAGGCAAAAGGAAAGGGAGCAGCAGAGGATGAGATGGTTGGATAGCTCACCAACTCGATGGACATGAATTTGAGTAAACTCCAAGAGGTAGTGAAGGACTGGGGAGCATGGTGTGATGCAGTTTATGGAGTCACAAAGAGTTAGACACAACTTAGCAGGTGAACAATAAACAAAATTCAGAGTAAGACACAACTTAGTAACTGAACAACAAGGATACATTCATATGTATAATTGAACCGCTTTACTGAGCAACTGGGAAACTAACACAACATTGTTAATCAACTATACTCCAATATCAAATAAAAATTTTAAAAATAAAAAGATAAAAATAAATAAAATGAATGAGGAGAAGGGGACAGACAGCAGACTGAGAGGATTAAAAAAAAATGAAATGTTAACACCAAACTTAGCCATTTCATTAGGCTATTATGAGGTTAGGATGAAGTATTTTTTGCAAAAGTGTTTTTTTTTTTCTGTTATTAAAAGTTACATGCAATTTACACCATTATAATAAAAAAAAATACACAGGAATTTATGTCACAAAAGTGCACTGACTCCACATATGCCAGCCACTGGGGCTAAGAATTTAGAGGTGAACAAGAAATAAGACAGTCTCAGACTTTAGAAGTTAGAAGAAGAGTTTTCAGACTACAAGTTTAGGCTTTGTGTTAGTTTATTTTTCAAATTTACATATATAATAACCACTCCAAGCTCTAAAGTAAAAGTGAAAAGAAGAAAGAAAGTGAAGTCACTCAGTTGTGTCTGACTCTGCAACCCCATGGACTGTAGCCTACCAGGCTCCTCTGTCCATGGGATTTTCCAGGCCAGAATACTGGAGGGGGTTGCCATTTCCTTCTCCAGGAGATCTTCCTCCCAGGAATTGAACCCGGGTTTCCTGCATTGTAGGCAGACACTTTATCCTCTGAGACACCAGGGAAGTCTCAAAGTAAAAGTGGAGTGAAAGAATCACTCCAAAGCTCAGTCAAGTCCAACTCTTTGCAACCCCATGGATTGTAGCTTACCAGGCTCCTCTCTCCATGGAATTCTCCAGGCAAGAATTATGGAGTGGATAGCCATTCCTTTCCCAGGGGATCTTCCCAACTCAGGAACCAAACTCTAAAGAGATAATAAGAAAATTAATTACCAAATGGTAAAAATAAAAACAAAATAGCTCTAATGCTTGGCACCGTATTTGCAAACTTTTGGTTATTGAGTGAACTTCTGTTGTAAAATTCCTTATTTTTTGGAATGTGATATTTTTGAAAGCCTTTAAAAAAGCTCTATTTTACTTTCAATATGCCAATATCTTCCTTCATATGGAAAATCTCCCATTTTTCAAAATCTGGACTTACTTGCCCCAGAGTTTCCTATCTAGACTCACTGAAATATAAGCTATATTTCAAGCATAAACATTGCACATGAATGACAAAAGCAGTAAAAATAGACTCTAAATTATAAGGAAGGCTTCTAGAGTTTATTTTATACTTCACTCACTAAAATACATGACCACAATGCAGATTGATCAATAAACAGTGTTCAAGGTTAGTAAGGTGATGGAAATTAATATATACAGTAATATCTTCATATGTTACAGGAGTAGAAAGCCTATGACTTTCATAAACATCATGGTAGGAAGGAAATAATCATTTTTCTACATTAAAGCAAGACAAAAAATAGTTATCAGCTAACATTGTTCTATAACACTTAAACTTAAAAATTGAGCATATAAGATATAAAAGACTGAAAACAGAGAATCAAAAGCAACACAAGTTATTTCATATAATCTAATCCTTTATTGTCTCCAGCTCTATTAGTGGATCAATTCTTCTGGATCATTACAACACTTAAATCTGACCCAATTCACGAATGGTTAAAAAGAACCGTAAGTCTTCGACAAACACAAACAGAAAAAACAGAGAGATGAATTTAATGCATTCATTTAGAAACTGTGCTATAATTCATAAACTTGGAATGCCATAGTTTGACAGTACAAGAGAAATTACTTAAATGTTGATTGTATCAAAATGTTGGTAACGCTTCCCCAGAGGCTGAAGAGTAAACTGCAATGTTGTGCTTTTGCCCACCGTCCAAAAGAGTTGAAGATAAATGTAAGGGAAATCAACACAGGCTTTTTGAAATGCATCATAAGATACTAGTGAGGAGCATTAAAAATTCTGAAAGTTAAAAAATTCCACACGATGGCTTTGGGAATATAATAGTCAGAGTTTGCTCAAACTCACATCCATTGAAAAAAGAGCATTCATAGTCAGAGCTGTATCCAGCTCAAGGCATAGCTAGACCCGTAGTCACAGCCATATTCTGAGCATTAACCACAGCGTGGTCCTGGATCGCTTCTGACCCATATTATAGCCACTGCCAAAGCCACATTCATAGCGCCCCACACCCATGAGTTCTTGTCAAGTCTAGAATGTACAATGTCAGAAGATAAAGTTTCAGTTGTAAAGAAAGCTTGATGTCATTCAGAGCTCTAAGACCTGTAGGTACATCCTCTGCCAGGAATTAGTGGACCATGTCTCATACAGACTCTGCCTTCTCACTCAATGCATCCCTTTGTATAGCAACCTCTCATTATTTTGTGATGTCCTCTTTAGAAAAGACTTTGTCATCGCAATTAAGGAAGTTTTCAGGTCACCTCCTGTTATCATGGGTTTCCCCCATATAAATCTTCAGTCCAAAATAATAAGTTCTTTGGTTAAGAAATGTACCACTCAGATTTTATTATACATAATCAGCATTGTGACACCTTCTATTAATGGTACGTTCCCATGTGAGCACACATCCATGTGAAAGCTACTACAGCAAATTCCTTTGCCTCTTTCATCATCCTGGTATTTTACCTAAGACCATAAACTCAACTTTTTCCTCACTGCAATTTAACACATCAGATTAGGCAAGAAGTCACATTCCCATTAATGCATAAAGCCACCAGGACAGAATTATGTCTGTGTCCATCTGCTGTCAAAACAACACATAGATGGCCAAAAAGGCACATGAAAAGCTGTTCAACATCTCTAATTATTAGAGAAATGGAAAATTTTAAACTACAATGAGTTATCACCTCAGGCTGGTCAGAATGGCCATCATTCAAAAATCTACAAACAATAAATGCTGGAGAGGCTATGAAGAAAAGGGAACTCTCCTACAGTGTTTTGTTGGTGGGAATGCAAATTGGTATAGTCACTATGGAGAACATCATGGAGATTCCTTAAGAAACTAAAAATAGAACTGCCATATGATCCAGCAACCCCATTCCTAGGCCTATATTCAGGAAAAAAAAATACATAATTCAAACAGGTATATCCACCCAAATGTTTGCTGCAGCACTATTTACAGCAACCAAGACCTAGAAGCAACCTAAATGTCCATCAACAGAAGAATGGATAAAGAAGTGGCATATACATACAATAGAACATTACTCAGCCATTAGAAAGAATGATTTAATGCCATTTACAGCAACACGAAAGGACCTAGAAAATATCATACTAAGTCAGAGAAAGAAATATATCATATGATATTACTTATATGTAGAATCTAAAAGAAAATTATGTGAATGAACTTATTTGCAATACAGAAACAGACTCACAGACTTTGAAAACAAACTTATGATTACCAAAGGGAAAAGGGGTGGGGAGAGGGATAAATTAGGATTTTAGGATTGACATATACACACTGCTGTATATAAAATAGATAAACAACAAGGCTTACTGTAAAGCACAAAGAACTCTGCTCAATATTCTGTAATAACCTATATGGGGAAAGAATCTGAAAAAGAAAAGATACATGTGTATATAAAAAAAAAAGCACAATAATGCTTAGGTCACGTATGTCATTAAATCTATAGAATTAATGAGGAAAGTCATCAACAGTTGCATCAAAAATTATGCTGCAAAAGCAAATAATTTGTTTTTCTCTCTGTAATATCTTATCTGCCTAACTTATTTGTTATTAATATTATTTTGATAATTTATCCATCCTTCATATAATTGTTTTATGTATTTCTATTACTCAAAATTTATGCTGATGGCAAAGCTAGTGAAAAATGTTCCACACTTTCCAATGTATTCTCCAAATCCTGCCTTTCATTCTGTTTCTCTTTCTCCATTGTCAAACACCATTCATCTTTTGGTGTTTGGCCCAAACACTGCCATACCCAAATGAGGAAATAACATGACAACGTGGCTGGTAAAGAACCTGCCTGCAGTGCAGGAGACTTGGGTTGGATCCCTGGGTTGGGAAGATCCCCTGGAGAAGGGAATGGCTTCAGTATTCTGGCCTGGAGAACGTAATCATAAAGCATTGTAAATGTTTTTAAACTAAGCAACCATACAATCATGCTGCAGTTGCACCGAAAAACTGGTGGGACCAGGAATCTAATTCATTGGTATAATTATTAATATCATTACACTTTATTCTCAAGGGTGTTCCAGCTTGGATAACAAATTCTACCAGTGTCCTTTTATCATTGTCTTGTGGGTCTGTCTGTTTAGGTTCAAATCCAAGCTTTGCTATTTAACATTTGTGTAAATGTGGACAAGTGTAACCTCTCTATTTCTTAGTTGTTTCATTTGTAAGTTAGTGTTAAGGATTAAGTGAGTTAATATATGTATAGTATTGAGAACAGTGTCTGGAAATAGCAATTATATTTTTGAGTGTGAGCTATGGTTATTATTCCATATATTAAAACCAAATACACATTCACAGAGAGAGAGAAGAGTAACATATATTTATGGTCTATGGCACTTCAGAAGTAAAACAAATATAATGTTGAAAAACCAACTAAAACAGTACTATTTGATTATACATAGCATTAAGGACAGAGAATGTTAATAGGGAGCTTTGGGACTATGAAACTTTTAGAAGAAAATAGTTATTAGCTTTGCTACATTTTACCTGAGGCAAAATGAATGTTAACATTCCATAGAAATGTTAACAGTTGGGCTTGAATATTAGTTTTAGTTTAACAATCATGGAATACAAATAAGATGCCTTTAGAAAATTCTGGGCATGAAGCATATATAAATAAGTGACTATTAATGTGAATAAAGTAGTTTTTAATTAAATCCTTTATGTATTATTTTATTTTTGAAAGATAAAGTAAAAAATTTAAAGAATCTTTCCCCCAGCATTTTAAAGCTATTGTGGAAAGTAAGAAATAAAATTAATTAGTTTTCCCCAAGTTTTTCACTTACAAAATGGCTTAATATGCTACCTACAAATGTTTCTAAAAATCTGAAAATTGAAAATATTTTTTCAGAAGGCATGTGGCAAGTTTTCAATAACTTTGTCTTTTCTATTAGAATTTATACCATTTTTGCTTTTTATAAATATTACAGAAATAAGCCATCAATATAAGATACACTTGAGTAACTATTTGTAAAAGTAAGAGGATTTGAAATAATTAATCCATACTTTTTCCCTTTAGAAAAAACAATATGCAGATCAAAGGTGATTAACCTGGATTGGCTGCCAAGCCATGGTGATGGAATATATTATACTCAATTGGCTCAGTAAGAATTGTGTCCATGACCTCCAGATAATTGAGAGAATCATATACAAGAATCACTAATTGAATCAGATGCTCTTTTACACCCAGTTTTATTCCAAAGTTCTGAGTTTTCCCCAGAAGAGAATTCAATTACACCAGGAAATTTAGATAAGTCCAAAGAGTCACAATCAGAAAGTCCAGAAACTTCCAAAAACTCCTAAGTTGATTTTGAAGGTAGAGTGTGAATAATAAACTCAATAAAGAGACTTCTATTTCCAGTTGTCATATAAAAGATTAAGAAAGATCTTCCCTCCCATAACAACCAGAAAATCTTTAACAAAAGAAAATCACACTCCTCCACAAGGCTAACAAAGAGCAGTAGACGCATGAAGACCTTGTTGGACTGAATTCCAGAGAGAAATGAGCCTGACAGAAGAGCAGGAAGCCTTAGGAGATTTCATTCCTAAAGGCAAGTTCTTGTACTATATGTAGCCAGCCCAGACCTAGGGAGAGACCTTGAAGATAGCCTTTGTGTATTTCAAATATGAAAGAGAAGCCAGCTCCCTGATTTTACCTCAACTCTATGAAGCAGCATGTGTTCTGATTTCCAGCAGGAGGATGAAGGTTCAAACCAGCTTAACACCTCAGAACATGGACTGGTTAGCCACAAATGAGGAAAACATGTTCCAACTCAAGCATCCAACTCATGAACGTCATGATCTCTTTTATTCAAAGCCAGTATAACCTTCTTATAATCTGCATCTGACATCACTGTGATAGCTTGCTCTGGAGTCTGTAACTGACAACATATAAAATGTAATAGGAGCCAGGTAGAGCATTACAGTCCCTGAAATGAAAGGAGATTTGTCTTAATAGAAACTCAATTGCCATCTTCTGCGTCAGCCATAAGTGGCATGTTGGAACACAGCACTCTAACCCCAATCACACCTTATCTTAACATTCAACATCAAGGGCAGACACAGGCTGATAATGGCTGCCTTTCCAGAAAGACAAATAATAACAGCATCTTATATCTTACAGTGTTTTCCATTTACAAAGTGCTTTTGAGACAAGTTGGGACCTGAGACCTGGGACATTTTGCTGCAGTGCTTTCACCTGGACAAATGTCTCCTCAAGCAATGAAATGTAAAGAAACTATAAGGGACTAAGTCAGTCACTCAGTCAGGTTGACTCTTTGCAAAGCCATGGACTATAGCCCTCCAGGCTCCCCTGTCCATGGAACTTTCCAGGCAAGAATACTGGAATGGGTTGCCATTTACTCCTATGGGTGATCTTCCTGAACCAGGTATCAAACTTGCATCTCTTGCATCTCCTAAATTGGCAGGCAGATTTTTACCACTGTGCCACCTGGGAAGCCCAAAAAGGAACTGACTGCATGCACAATTGAGACAAATTTGGGGCAACAAGATACAAAAAGGCAAAAAAAACCAACTGCCACTTCTGAAGAGCTGGGAGCATAACCAAGTTTTGGGAGCAAAAGCAAGGTACTGCGCAAGTACCCTACACCAGATACCACCAAAGGGGTGGGCAAACCACCGAAGCCACCCTTCTGGCCTGAAATCTGGACCCACTCTTATCCTCACCCCATATAAGGAACTAGCTCACCCCATCCTGGAGGAGAGAGCCCTGGAATCTGCTACTTATTTCCATTCCCCCACTGCTGAAACAGAGTCTCAGTTAAGCCTTGCCTGAACTTCTTATCTGACCTGTTATCAATTTCTATTTACTAAAGACAGCCAAGAACTCTGGTCAGTAACACTTCCATGATTTAATTTTGTACAGTGATTAAAATTTACGAATTGTTTGTTACAGAAAAGAAAACTAAGGTTTGGAGACATTAAACTATTTGCAGATGGTCAAATAATGGACAAAGGGGGAAATTCCCCTAGTTTCCTTGTTCTAATGGGATTCCCTGGTGGCTCAGACAGTAAAGAGTCCGCTTGCAATGAGGGAGACGTGAGTTTGATCCCTGAGTAGGGAAGATCCCCTGGAGAAGGAAATGGCAACCCACCCCAGTATTCTTGGCTGGAAAATCCCATGGACGGAGGAGCCTGGCAGGCTACGGTATATGGGTCACAAAGAGTTGGACATGACTGAGCAACTTCACTCATTCTCCTGGTTCTAAATATAAATTTATCTATACAATAACACAAGACCATATTCTTTCAAATTCTTAGTATCATTGAAATAGCATACTGGATCACATAATGAAAATCTTAGTTCTAGTTTTTCATTACTACTGTCTGATAAGCAGGTGCATTACATGAGCTAAAGTATCCATTCATTTGTGCAATAAATGTTAATTGAATATTTTTTCATGTGGTAAGTCCTGGAAATGCAAAATTATCCCTGTCCTCAAGGACCATACATGAATAAACATCTAAATAGGCAAATTAAGGTAATATGACAAGGAGAACAGAGATGGGTAGTAGGTTAACCCAGAGGGTTCTGAGACTCTCCAAATGGCTAAGTAAGATACCATAGGGCAAGAGTCAAGGAAAACATTCAAGGAAGAAAGAAAAAGTATACAGGGGTAGAGAATAGAGAGAATTGTGAAGCATTTAGGGTGAAGCTGAATTTTGACACAGAGCACTTGGAATTCTCTCTTTGGAACTCTTCCCTTTCCTGCTTGCATTCACTTCCTTTGTGATCTCATCCAATCTCATAGCTTTAAATACTTATCTATGTTTCTGACAACTACCAAATTTAAAAGTCTGACCAGATATCTTCCTGGATGATTTTGCCCAATTGCTTAATCAATATCTCCACTTGGATATCTGATGAGCATCTCAAACAACTGACCTCTTGATCTTGCCCCACAGACCCACTCCTCTGGCAATTTATTTTATCTATTTATTTTATCTCAGTTTAAGACTGTCCTATCTTTCCTGTAACTCAGCCTAGATTTTGGAATCATCCTTAACACCTCATTTACACCTCACCATCCAATCATTCAGCAAAATTGGTAAATTCAACCTTTGAACTATATCATCATTTCCATTGCTATCACCAAAAGCCAACTGCCATAGCCAGTAGCCTTCTGACTGGTCTTCCTGCTTCCGGACTTGCCTGTCCCTACACTTAGCAAGATATTATCAACACAGCAATCAGAGAGGTCTGGTTAAAATATATCAATTTGTGCCTCTCCTCTTCCCCAAACCATGCAGTGGACTCCCATCTTAGAATAAAAACTAAAACCCCTATTTTAGGTTCTCTGACCTCATTTCCCACTACCCATTCACCAACTTAACTCCTCCCAGCCAAATTCCAACTGTTTCTTCTTCAACACACTCATCACAGTTCAGGCTTTACACTCACTGTTCACTCTCCTCAAATGTTGTTCCCACATAAACATGAGTCACATTTTGTCTTCCTTTAAGATTTTCTTGAATGCCATCCTCTCAAGGAGACCTTCACTGACCACCTTGCTTAAAATTTCTGCTCTCCTCCCTTGAACTCTATCTCATTACCTTTTTTGTCTTTCTCCAAAGCCCTTTTTACCATCTGATATGTTTTTCACTTATTTATTGTAAATTCCCCCAATGCTAAAATGTAAGCTCTACCACTACAGTGATTTTCATCTAGATTCACAATTAGTAGAGAGGTTTCCAAAACCAATTTGTTGAATGAATGATTAGTGGGTAAATGAAGCATAGGGCAAAGTTTCATAAAGGATGAAACTTGAAAGATAAGCCTTATCTACAAAACTTAACTACCTGTAGACTGATCATACTTTCTGATTTGTCAAGTCAATTCCACTGGTTCTAGTTTTAGTATGAATAGGCTTTGTCTTAGTCTATCCTGGCTGCTATAACTAAATACAGACTGGGTAGGCTATAAACAATAGAAATTTATTCCTCTCAGTTCTGGAGGGTGACAGTATGAGATCATGGTGCCAGCAGAGTCAGATGAGGGTCCTCTTCCCTGTCACAGACTTCTCCTTTGTATCCTCATGTGGTGGAAGGGACTAGGGAGCTCTCTTGGACATTTTCTATGAGAACACCAATCCCATTCATGTGTGTTCAACTCTCATGACCTAAACACCACCTAAAAGCCCCACTTCCTAATAGTATCGCTTTGAGCATTTATTAGGATTTCAACATATGAATATGGGGGGATACAATCATTCAGACCATAGCAGCCTCCTCCAAGCTGTCCAAAATATTCCAGTTTGCATGATCAATTATACAGATACCCTACTTATATGGCAGGCATGCTAAGAAATTTGGATTTTTTTCCTCATAGGCAATTGGAGGCTATAAGAGGACTTAAAACCAGTAAGTGGCATAAGCAAACATGCGTTTTAAAAAGATATTTTGATACTAATAAAATGAATGGAACTGAATGGAGGATGGGAGATTTGGAATATATGAGGAAGCTGATACAAGCCTTCCAAGTTTGAGATTGTCTAAACTCTTTCAGAGGCTGTGAAGAGTATGATAAAGTGAAATTTTTAGATAGAGATCTGTCATAAGGATTTGGGGATTTATTGCATTATGGAGATAACAGGTCAAAGCCAGTTGAGTGATTTTTAACCTGGGAAATGGTGACAATCAGGAGGCTATTCACTGAAGCAGTGGATGCAGAAGGATGATCAAGATTGAGTGGTAAAACATTAAACTCAGCTGAGCTATAACTTTGAGACATATCTGTGTACATCTAGAAGAGAGTTTCTTTCTTTGTGACTCAGCTGTGAAAGAATTCCCCTGCAATGAGGGAGATCTGGGTTCGATCCTGGGTTGGAAAGATCCCCTGGAGAAGAGAAACACTACCCACTCCAGGATTCTAGCCTAGAGAATTCCATGGACTGTATTGTTCATTTCTTTTTCTTGGGGATGGTCTTGATCACTGCCTCCTGTATGTCATGAACCTCCATCCATAGTTCATCAGGCACTCTATCTAACAGATCTAGTCCCTTGGATGTATTTGTCACTTACACTGTACAATCAAAAGGGATTTGATTGAGGTCATACCTGAATGGTCTAGTGGTTTTCCCTACTTTCTTCAATTTAAGTCTAAATTTGGCAATAAGGAGTTCATGATCTGAGCCACAGTCAGCTCCTGGTCTTGTTTTTGCTGACTGTATAGAGCTTCTCCATCTTTGGCTGCAAAGAATA
>NW_011494940.1:5502474-5505710 GCF_000754665.1 Bison bison bison
GGTGCTTATTCAACTTACATGCAGTGTACATCATCTGAAATGCCAGGCTGGATGAAGCACAAGCTGGAATCAAGATTGCTGGGAGAAATATCAATAATCTCAGATATGTAGATGACACCACCCTTATGGCAGAAAGCAAAGAAGAACTAAAGAGCTTCTTGTGCGAAAGAGGAGAGTGAAAAAGTTGGCTTGAAACTTAACATTCAGAAAACAAAGATGATGGCATCCAGTCCCATTACTTCATATCTAATAGATGGGGAAACAATGAAAACAGTGAGATACTTTATTTTGGGGGGCTATAAAAATCACTGCAGATGGTGACTGCAGCCATGAAACTAAAAGACACTTGCTCCTTGAATGAAATGCTATGACCAACCTAGACAGCATATTTAAAAGCAGGGACATTACTTTGTCAACAAAGGTCCATCTAGTCAAGGCTATGGTTTTTCCAGTAGCTATGTATGGTTTTGAGACTTGAACTATAAAGAAAGCTGAGCACTGAAGAATTGATGCTTTTTTACCTGTGGTGTTGGAGAAGACTCTTTAGAGACCCTTGGCCTGCAAGGAGATCCAACCAGTCCATCCTAAAGGAAATCAATCCTGAATATTCATTGGAAGGACTGATGCTGAAGCTGAAATCCCAATACTTTGGCCACCCAATGAGAAGAACTGACTCATTTGAAAAGATGCTGATGCTGGGAAAGATTGAAGGCGGGAATAAAAGGGGACAACAGAGGATGAGATGGTTGGATGGCATCACCTACTCAATGGACATGAATTTTAGTAAGCTCCTGGAGTTGGTGATAGACAGGAAGGCCTGGCGTGCTGCAGTCCATGGTGTCGCAAAGAGTCAGACATGACTGAGCGACTGAACTGAACTGAACTGTATAGTCCATGGGGTCACCAACAGTGGGACACCACTGAGCGACTTTCACTTTCACTTTCAGCAAATAAAGAAGCAAAGAAATCTGAACATACTGAAGAATTTTAAGGCCAGGAGATACAGATTTAAGTCTTCAAGTGCATTTGGGAACTTAATATGTCTTGGTCTATGTGTTATTGCATATTTTGAGTGATATAATTGATGAGGAAAATTTTTCCATATTTACTTGCAATAAATCACTCATATCTTCAAGGGAAAGGATCAAATACCACAGATGTTAGTTATGTATTTTCTTAAACATTTATCCAGACTCATATTTTTGATAACTTTCCAAAAAATATTGCACACTTGAAATTCATTTTTTATGGACACAAATCTTGATGACACTTATTTATCCCTTTTTAGCTCAATTATTCATCCTTAACATGTTTATATTCATTCTGAATTCATCTAATGGATACACAGAAAAATCTACCATAAAAAAAAATGTACTTAACAGCAATCCTCTATGTTCACTTATAAGTTAAGTATTTGAAGTATACTTCAAAGACACATTTTGACAAAAGCCAAATGGCCATGGTTAAAATCAAGTTTCAACTGAAGCTGAGGTCGTCAATGTGATCTATCACTAATACAGAATATAATTCCTATTCATAGAAGTAAAGCTAAGGTTTTTTAAGTACTATTATCACATTAGTAAAAATTATATGGACAAAAGGTAAGATTTGATCATTTAGTTAGTTAGACATGCCATGTCACAAGAGGCCACATAGGCACTAGGGTCAGTCAGGAGGTAAAGGAAGAGGTAAAAATGTGGATAAGAGACTTTCTTATAGTTTCCACAGGAAGGAACAGGGATGCAGGGTAAACAGGCTTAGGACTGGCTAGTGTGAATAATTTCAGCAGGCTCTGGGGCCTTGGGACTATCCCTGGTTATCTGGTATGTGGTCCTAGGGTGGTTTGAAGAGGTGGATAGTGGCCTAGAGTGTGAAAGCCAGACAGCAGAATAGGTTGAGTTGCAGGTTCTGGATTCATTGATTTGCATTGAAAATGTAATAAGCTCATGATGATTTGTTTTCTCAAGAAACTGGCTAAGCCTGGGAGGAGGAGTTCCTCCAGGGTCAGCAAGACCCAGTTATCAAAGCATCAGAATACAGAAAATAAAGGACTTGGCTAGTACATTTACATATACTTTTTGCTTCATTCCATGACTTGAGGAAAAGTTTTTCCTTCAACATTGGGTGGTAATGGAGCAGTATTATTAAATTTCAAAGCAAATGACTTCTGAATTATCTATACCTCAGATTTCATTGCATGGACACTAAGCTTAGCATCTCCTCTGGAATAGAACAGCGGGAAACAGATATGAGGGGAGACATACATACATGAGTTTGAGGCAACAGATTCCAGCAATAGATAAACCATCTGCGAGTTGTCAGATGTCCTGCTATATTGGTATAATCTGGGCTTCCCTGGTGGCTTAGCTGGTAAAGAATCTGCCTGCAATGCGAGAGGCCCAGGTTTGATCCCTGGGTTGGGAAGATCCCCCTGGAGAAGAGAATGGCTACCCACTCCAGTATTCTGGCCTGGAGAATTCCATGGACTGTATAGTCCATGAGGTCACAAAGAGTTGGACATGACTGAGCTATATTGGTATAATCTGACAAGTGAAATTTTGATGTTTCTTCAAACATCATTTAACATAATAAATGCTATTCCATCTTTTTTGGAACATCTTATATAAGCGCATGACAAAAAGTCCCCAAATTCTGTGTGTCATATAGTTTGTCCTTGGCTAAACAATAATAATTTAATTAGCTCACTATCTCATGAATTATAGACAGTATTTCTGTTTCTCTACCGTGTGTTGTATTTATGCCCTGAACATAAAACTAAAGGGTGAGAACAAAGATCATGATATATGTAATTACTAAATCACTTAGAGCCTTCATCATGTTTTTCCCACCATCACTGGCAATTGTAATCACTTTTTTTTTAACTGATTTTCCTTTCTCTAAATATATTTTTCCACCAGATTCCCAATGTTGTTCACTGTGTGAGTTGCAGAGATTTCTCAGCAAAAGAGTAAAACAGAATCAAGATGAGTTTCATTATTAACACAAACATATTATCAACCTGAGAAAGATTTTTTTCATTGCTTCATCATGTTCATTATCTAGTATACAAGATACAGAATAGCACATTTAATTACATCATTTACCCTTTGGGAAACAGAACTTACTTCAGAAAAAGAAAACCTAAGTTAAAATTAAATATTTTCTAGAAGAAATTACATGCCTTACAGTTGTAACTTGGGGAAATCTCAAAAGTCTTAAAAAAAAAAAAAAAAAAA
>NW_011494940.1:5507414-5511016 GCF_000754665.1 Bison bison bison
CAAAACAGTCAGTTTTGTCAGCTGCTTGTTTTGCTCAACCGCAGTCAGTTTACAAGAAAAGTTGCTGTTGTTTTATCACCTGCTCTTCTCACCCTGTACTGTTTTCACTTTCCTTTAGTTGGGCTGTGTTATGGGTCATAAGTAGTGGCAAGAATCTCCTAAGAAAGAAATAGAAGTTTTTAAAAGATTGAGTATCAAAATATACAGCATTTAAAAGAACATAAGTGTATTAATAAAGGTAACATTCTAGAAGAAAATCACAGGAAAACCATTCCCAAACCTAACCCTAACCCTAATCTGGTAGTAAAATTTATCTTAAAAATAATTTCCAAAACAGTACCTATGAAAAGAATCCTAAAAACTTTCCCAGAGGGGAGGAAAAAAGCATTCATATAAACGACTAGAGAGATTAGAATGATGTTAAATATCTCAAAAGCAAAATTAAAAGCCAGAAGAAACTAAAGCAATTTTTTTAACAAGATGACAAATTTTCTAAAATTTTTCTAACTGAGAAAGCCAGTCAATCTATAAATTAACTGTCAATGTAAAGTAAACATACTTTCATAAATGTAGGATCTCACAAAGTTTACATAAAGACACACTAACTCAGGAAAGTTCTCTCCAGAATCTTATTGGACACAGCAAGGAATAAGGAATTTATTTTCATTGCAATGGTCTGTCATTGGAGGATAACATATATCCTGAATCCTAAAAATGTTATGACCTTTGACTTCATATCTTGGTTCTACTTGGAGTCTAAAACAAGGAATAATCATAGATGGGAATAGTGATTATTCATGATATTCATTAAAACACAATTTCAAGTGAGCGGTGTTTGAAAACACCCCAAATTGTGTAAAACTGTGATTGAACAATTAAATATGCTGTACTTTGTAGAGAAATATGATGCAGTCATTTTAAAATTATGTTTTCAAATATTTAATTTTATAAAAGAGTATTTAAAATAATCACACTCTTAAAAGTATAAAAAATTACTTTCAGTCACTAGGGATAAGACATTAGTCACTCCTGATTAATGAATAATATTCATGATTTTTCTTACTTTATTTTCCATACTGTTTGCAATGAGTGATTATTTACAGAAAAAACATAGTTTTTAAAAATTTTTCTACAAAAGTGAATAACAACCCATATTCTTTTAATCTTTTCCTATGGAGCTCAATTTCTCTACCCTTACTTCTAATATAGAGAAATTTCTAGTTATTTCTAAGCAATGCATTCAAATGCTTTTCTTTTCCTAAATATCCTACATTCTTAATAAAATTCATGTGATAAATATGGAATCGGTATTCTAATACTGGTCTGGACAGAGCCATATAGCGGGAGGATTAATTATCAACTATGTGTCATACTTCCAGTAATTCATATTTGTCTCAGGTTCTTTTTTAATTATACACTACACTGCTGATTCATTCCTGGTGTATGGCTTGTTTGGTTTCTGCAATACTTTCCTGAGCCAGGATTGCTCCATGCTTTCCCTGGCACTGACTCGCACTTATTTCTCCCAGGCCAACCTTCGTTCTTGCTGATCACTATTTAGGTCACCTTTGAAATCTACTCCTAACCTTCAAGGTTTGGGAATGCCAGTCAAGTTGGTGACACTCGGAAAATGTGGTGAACATATCAAAATCTTTGTCTAGATCAGTGTTTCTAAAAGGTGATTCTGACACTATAATCATCTTGTGCTGGTTAAACACGCAGAAAAATAGGGCGTGCGCCAGACTCTAAGCCAACAACTGTGGAGGCAGAACTGCAAACTGCATCCTTTAACAGCTTGGCAACAGTTTATAATGTGTGTTCCGATTCAAAAATCACGAAATCTAGGTTATTATAAAATGAATTTCACATATTTTATATATCCACCATGGTTGCTAAGACATTTTCAAAAACTGCCTGGTTGTCTCTCCCCACATTTCCTCTTTTTCAGTCAACCTAGAGATCCAGGCCTACCCCAAATTCTGGATAGACTATGCTCTTAGCTTCAGTTCAGTTCAATTCAGTCCAGTCGCTCAGTCATGTCTGACTCTTTGCGACCCCATGAATCGCAGCACGCCAGGCCTCCCTGTCCATCACCAACTCCCGGAGTTCACTCAAACTCACGTCCACTGAGTCGGTGATGCCATCCAGCCATCTCATCCTCTGTCATCCCCTTCTCTTCCTGCCCTCAATCCCTCCCAGCATCAGACTCTTTTCCAATGAGTCAGCTCTTCGCATGAGGTGGCCAAAGTATTGGAGTTTCAGCTTTAGCATCATTCCTTCCAAAGAACACCCAGGGCTGATCTCCTTTAGAATGTATTGGTTGGATCTCCTTGCAGTCCAAGGGACTCTCAAGAGTCTTCTCCAACACCTAGCTTACTACTAGCCAAAACAGGTTCAAGAAGCTTAGCAAACCCCATATAGGAACTTCTTAAAGAATCATTTCACTTATATATCCTTGTCAAAAAGACAATGCATGGTGATGGAGAACAGACCAATGATTGTCAAGAGTCAGGAGAGAGAGTATGACTAAAATATGGACAGCATGAGAGAGTTTTTTGGGTGACAGAAAATTTCTATATCTTGATTTTTCTGATAATTACACAGATATATTCCAGTTTTAAAACTTGTACATGATTTTAGTATATGCTGATTTCTAAATGTTTTTAATCTTGCTTGATAGAAAATTTTCTTACATATATAAAATACTCCATTTGTTTTGATGATCTTGATTATACACTTGGATAATGTTGAATTTTTCAGAGAGCCTTACATCTATCACATCATTTTGCTGCCTATACAAATGCATTATCCTGGATTAGCTTTTATGTTGCTTCATAGGCTTACACTGGAAGAGATTACAAGAAATAGACATTAGAAATTCATTATAATGTTAATATTAGAAGTGTTCTTAAAGTGATATATAATAATTACAGTAACATCTTTTAGAAAAAGCATTAACAGTTAATTCAGTGCACTGTTGAATTATGCTTGAATTCACAATTAGGGACCCAGGAGGATGTGGATATTACACAGGGGACTGTCATTTTGGTCAAGTTTGATCTAATGCAATAAATTCTACCATTTCTCTTCCATGTCCATTTTGTCAAGTTTGGTGGTTCAGGAATAAACCAGAATGTGAACTACAACTTACTGTAAAGAAAACTCACCTTCTTTGACCTTTTATATTTAAAGAGGTTTAAAACATATTTATCATCTTCCTTCGTGCCGTCCATTGAGAATACTCGAGAGAATAACCTTTTCTTAGCTTGCTGTGTGAGGCATATACCACTGTAACATCACTGGGATTTATTTTAATTCACAATTTTGTCCCTTTGTTAGTAATAGTTTAACCATTAAATTCATGGATTCAAGAAAGTAGCCATACAAACCAAAATCAAACTTAGAATATAATGGACATAGAAGGGATGTAAATTTTAAGATTCCTCCTGTACACTAGTTGTTCTAGTTGGCATTGTTGACATCCAGAAGACAATAGGAAACTGGAGAGTTTTCTTAAAACTGGAGAGTATTCTTATTGAGACACTTAACACACTGGAGATTAAAGAGGTTATGGCTAATTTTAATCCCCGGATTTCTCATTC
>NW_011494940.1:5513117-5515633 GCF_000754665.1 Bison bison bison
CCCAGCATTAGGGTCTTTTCAAATGAGTCAGCTAGTCGCATCAGGTGGCCAAAGTATTGGAGTTTCAGCTTCAACATCAGTCCTTCCAGTGAATATTCAGGACTGATTTCCTTTAGGATGGACTGGTTGGATCCAGATGCCATCCAAAGATGATAAAGCCAACTTTATTTAAGGAAAGCTACTACAATGTAGTCATTAGGTTTTGTAATAGTAGAGAGAGATTGGGCTGAACTTGGAATACAAGGAAAAGAGGGAATTTTTAGCCAAGGAGCAAGGGATGGAATCAGTGGATGGAAAATTAGTAAGGGACAATATTAAGGCTAAAGGGAAAGAGGGTTGATTTCAGGCTAAACCAATCTGACAGTATTCTTACTGAAGCCAGTTCCAGAGAGATCAGACTGGGAGATGGTGGAAGATGAGCAATCAGATCATGTATTGAGGGTGATCAGACACTGAGGTTGGGAGAGTGGGTGGAAGGGTTCTGGTTTAGCTGAATTAGAAGATTTCTTGCTAAAACTGGACAATGCAGAGACAAACACAGAAAACCAAAAGTCAGAACCTAGTTGAGAAGAAAGTTCAGTGAAGTCTGATTAGAGTGTGATCAAGGAGAAAATCTTTGTCAGATAATGAGCCTCTTTCCCTTACTTTTACTTCCTTCTTTACTGGCCTCCTACCTCTAGACTGTACAGTTTTACATAGATCGCTCACCTCTTCATTTAAGGCAGAACATCGAATCAGTTTTTATATTTACAAAGAATTGTACTGGAGAAATACCCTATAACTGATATCTCTAAAATTCTAAGAGATACAGTTGAATGAATGTCACTGACAATTCGGGGGTGGGGGTGTGAAATTGCTGCATGATATCATTGCTTCATCCTGTCAGTAGATCCTGACTACATTGCATCCACAGCCCACTCCTCCATCTCAGGGATATGTTTCTGGGCTTATAGTCACCGCATTCATGAAATCTCTTGTGAGTGTCAAAAAACAAACACACTAAATAGTGCTATTTTCATATTTGAACAAAAGACTTTCAAAGGATCTCCTTGCCATGATTAGGGATTCTTTATTTGAATTTGAAAATGGCATATTGTCTTTTCATTCATGTGACATTTATCCAGGACTCAATATAAGCCCAGTGCTGTGCTTTATATTGGGGACACAGTGGTGAGCAAGACAGATAATGGCCCTTTATAGAGCACACAGCTCTATAGGATGCAATTAGAGTCAACTCTTGTTAGTGGGAGGCAGGCAGCAAAGCTTCAGCTTCAAACACAACCAGATTAGAAATCCCGGTCTGGAGGAGGGAAGGCGCCAAGATGGCGGAGGAGTAGGACGGGGAAAACACTTTCTCCCCACAAATTCATCAAAAGAGCACTTAAACGTCGAGTAAATTCCACAAAACAACTTCTGAATGCCGGCAGAGGACATCAGGCACCCAGAAAAGCAACCCAACTCCTCGAAAGGAGGTAGGAAAAAATATAAAAGACAAAAAAAGAGACAAAAGAGGGAGGGACAGAGTTCCATCCCGGGAAGGGAGTCTTAAAAAGAGAGAAGTTTCCAAACACCAGGAAACCTTCTCACTGCCGAATCCGTGCCGAGCTTTGGAAGCACAGAGGACAACATAACAGGGAGAAAAAATAAATAAACAATTAAAACTCGCAGATTGCGAGCCCTACGGTAACTCCTCCAGCGGAGAAGCAGCGCAGACGCCTGCATCCGCCATTAGCAAGCGGGGGCTGGGCAGGGAGGTGCGGCGCGGGCTGCATCGCTGAGAGTAAGAATCTGGCCTGAATACCCTGAGCACTATCTGAGCGAAATAATTTGGGCTAGCAAACCAGACTGTGGGATATCTACCATGCGAAAAGCCAGCCCTAACCTAAGACACCGCCAGCCCGCGCACGGAACAAAGGACTAAACAGAGGTAGCCGGCGGCAAACCTTCCCCCTCCGGTGACAGGCAGCCAGAGCCGGAAGGGGGCAATCGCAGCCCCAGAGAGACATTATCTATAAAACTGGCTTCTTTGCTAACTAAAACTTATTGGGGGTCTGGACGGTCAACATCTGCCTGAGAAGGTGCGCCGGTTTTACACCCAGATAACCAAGTGGCAGGGAGGCGATAAGTCGCAGCATTGGCGCTCGCCAAACACCTCATCACCTGAGCTGCTTGGACCTGGGAAGAGCACAAAACGCAGCCCCAACTGAGTCTGCGCCTCTGAGGACTACCTGAGTGCCTGAACCTGAGTGGCTTGGACCTGGGAGGTGCATGCAACCCAGGGCCAGCCTCGGATTGTTCCCGGCGGAACAACCTAGAGCCCGAGCAGTGTGGGCAGGGTGGCTACATGCGCCGTGAGCGGGGGCAGACCCAGTGTGGCTGAGGCACTGCGAGCGCACGCCAGTGTCATTTGTTTGCAGCATCCCTCCCTCACTCCCCATAGCGCGACTGAACAAAGAGAAGAAATACAGCTCCACCCACCAGAACACCGACACAAGCTTCCCTAACCAGGAAACCTT
>NW_011494940.1:5516628-5527896 GCF_000754665.1 Bison bison bison
AATGGGTTGAATGCCCCAACCAAAAGACAAAGACTGGCTGAATGGATACAAAAACAAGACCCCTACACATGTTGTCTACAAGAGACCCACCTCAAAACAGGGGACACATACAGACTGAAAGTGAAGGGCTGGAAAAAGATTTTCCATGCAAATTGGGACCAAAAGAAAGCAGGAGTCACAATACTCGTATCAGATAAATTAGACTTTAAAACAAAGGCTGTGAAAAGAGACAAAGAAGGTCACTACATAATGATCAAAGGATCAATCCAAGAAGAAGATATAACAATTATAAATATATATCCACCCAACATGGGAGCACCGCAGTATGTAAGACAAATCCTAACAAGTAATATCATAAAAAACAAAGAAAGGCTGTAAAAGTGTTCCAGATTAAAAGAGACTTTATCAACATGACAATGAAATGCAATATCTGATCCTGGACTAGATCTTGTACTAGAAGGAAAAAGTGCTAAAAAGGACACTGAGGGTCAGTTAACAGTATTAGAATACAGACAGTAGATTTAATAAAAGTATTTTATCCATGTTAAAAAAAAAAAAAAAAAAGAAATCCCGGTCTGCCACTCTCCTGCTTTGAGAATATTATTGAATGTTCTGAATTCCAGCTTCCTCTTGTACAAAATGAGGATAACAGAATCTAGAACAAAACCAAAGCCATGGGGTTGTAAAGAAGAGTAATGTATTTTGACCCCAAGAATAAATGAAATATTAGTTCTTTTGCCTAATCATTTTTATCGTGGAAATGACTGAAAAATCATACTATGCTCAAGAAGATGACCTCATCTAAAATCTCAACCTCACTTCAGAAGATTTAGTGTGGTAGGAGAGCAATGGGATGAAAGCATGCTTACCAAACATTTAATTCAAAAGTTATTGTGCTGTTCTAGGATGTACTAGGGAGCTGGTGGCTCGGTGGTAAAGAATCTGCCTGCCAATGCAGGAAATGCAAGAGACACAAATTTGATCCCTGGGTCAGGACAATCCCCTGGAGAAGGAAATGGCAACCCACTTCAGTTTTCTTGCCTGGGAAATCCTATGGACAGAGGAGCCTGGTGGGCTACAGTCCATGGGGTCATCTAGAATCAGACACAACTGAGCAACTGACCACAGGATATACACAAGGTTGGGCAGGTAGTTGGATTTAAGTGAAAGTTACTTGCACGGTTGCCATCATAAAGCCATGAGTTGAACATGTCCACTGGGCAGCAACTATCACATTTTGGATGGTTCCTTTGACAGCAGGAGAAATGAGGGAAGTCAAAAATCCAAGCCATGTAAGTATGAAACTTTTCCCAGTTCTGCTTGGCTTCCTATGTCTGAAGTTTTGGACAAAAGAGTGAGCAAAACCTTCTTTGGATAAGTAAAATTCACTTTGAATAACTTTACCAAATACCAGTGTCATCCACTGATTCTCCAGTATTTTACATTTATGTTCTTTTAGCATGTTCAGCAAATGAAGAACTCTGGCTTATAAGGTGTCTGACATCTTCCTTAGGTATCCATTGTAGTTGAAAGGTTTTTTCGCATATGGACGGCAGAGTTGGTGTGAGTCTTTGAAAATGATGACTCACTGCAACTGTGAGATTTCTCTGTGCTGGGAAGGTGCTTCTCTTGATTGTTCTACTTTCTGAGAAACTGCTCATACATCTAGTTAGAAATGTACCCTGGCTTCATATGATCTCTGGGAGTAGAGGTGAATCTGTGGTCCTCTAAAAAGTAAAAACCTGGAGGACAAAGATATAGAAGCAAAAGAGGAAAAGCTGCAGACAAGTGAAAAAAATATGAAAGAGGGAGGGAAAATCATTGATCTTTTCTTATTTTCAAGAACAATGTAAATATGGTATAAAATTTCCTGCCTGCACCAAGCTTGCTAAGACTGTCATCTTCACATGATCCATTGTCATAATTTCATGGCCAACATCTTGGATGAAAGTGAAAGGCACTCAGTCGTTTCCAACACTTTGAGACCCAATGGACATGGAATTCTCTAGGCCAGAATACTGGAGTGGGTAGCCTTTCCCTTCTCCAGGGGAACTTCCCAACCCAGGGATCGAAGCAGGGTCTCCTGCATTGCAGGCAGATTCTTTACTGACTGAGCTATCAGGGAAGCCCTCTTTATGGGATGGTGTAATCAAATACTCTGGTCTCATAAAGATCCACATTTAGAGAACATTTCTCTACCAACCTCGTGACAGAGGGCATATTAGATGCCTCCAAAATGGCCTTAAGAGAATACTAGGAAACTGTTTAAGGGAGCATTGCTAATAGATTTATTATCAAAGTTAGTTTTGCATATGTGTACTACATCTTCTTTATCCATTTCTCTGCTGATGGATGTTTAAGCTGCTTCCACATCCTGGCTATTGTAAACAGTGCTGCAATGAACGTTGGGGTGCAGATATCTTTTTGAATTAAGATTTTCTCCACGTATGTGGCCAGGAGTGGCATTGTTGGGTCATATGGTAGCTCCTTAAGGAGCCTCCATACCTGAGGAATGAAATTGCAGAGATGTGAATGGACCTAGAGACTGTCATACAGAGTGAAGTAAGCCAGAAAGAGAAAAAGGTATATTGACACTTATGTGGACTCTAGAAAAATGGTACAAATGAACCTATTTGCAAAGCAGAAATAGAGACACAGATGTAGAGAATAAATCCCAAGGCTGGGGGGTGGGGGGTGGGGAGCAGAGGGAAGGGTAGGGTGGGAGGAATTGGGAAATTGGGATTGACATATATACACCATTATGTATAAAATACTAATGACAACCTATTGCATAGCACAGGGAAGGCTACTCATTTCTCTGTGGTGACCTAAATGGGAAGGAAACCCAGTGAAGAGGGGATAGATATGTACAGCTGATTCATTTGCTGTATAGTAGAAACTAACACAACAATGTAAAGCAACTCTACTCCAATAAAATTTTTTTGCAGTTAACCTTGGAAAATTCTTTGAGGCTTTAAACCTGTCCTGTGAATGGGTAGATACAAATGAGCAGTCATACATTCAGCTACGACTACTGAATCATGACTTCCAAGGAATCAAGGAACTGGGAAGCCTAATGTCTAGAATAGAAGCTTTAGGAGAGGGGACAGAAAGTCAGAATCCATGTGGCAGACATTAGTGAGAGACCAGAGTGCATTACTGATGCCTAGGGTTTTCACATACCAAAAACAAATTCCTAAAGAAACTTTCAGCATTCAAAACCCCACCTTTATGTAGAAAAGTTGGTTATGGGAACAAGTCATTAAGAAAACAGTAAGCACAGCAGCAGCAACACTGCACTCTGAATCCATGTGAGGGTTTTGCAGTGTGATTCTGAGAGCAACAGACTCATCATTCCAGGATATTCTCTAGCCATGCCTTTTTCTTCCAGGAAAAATTGCTCTGAAACATCCTAAAATATAAGAGGAAAATATGTATTTCTCTCTCTTTCTCTTTCTCTTACAGGTTCCTCTATAGATAAGATGTCTGTTAAGTATTCATGTCACCTTTCTCAGCTACAGGCTTTATGCAGCATGGAAATCTTTAAAAAAAATAGATCAGTTTTTCAGGTAATTGGAAGAAATAAGTAATTCATGGAAAACAGGAAAGAAAAACAATACTTTGCTTCACGTGTGACCTTCTGCAATGAATCCAAATCGTAAAATGCACAGACATCAGGCTTCCAACCTGCAAATGAATTAAAGAATGGTTATAAGATGTTAGCAAAAGAATACTTGGTATTTTTTTTCATGTTTGTTGAGGAAATTTGTCAGATAACTCAGTCATATTTACTAAATTTCTACCATGTGTAGAACACTAAACTGGCCCAGCTCAATACCAAAACTCATGTACAATTAGAAATAAATATCCAGCCATATTCCGTACAGACCACAGCCAAGCCCGAATGTAGTAGCATCAAATGTTCCTCCTCCTCTTTCTTCTCACTTTGTGTGTAAAATGCATTTATTTTGTTTTCATTGAATCCTGTGTAACTATAGATGAAACAACTTGGTTCCTAGATTCAAAATAAATGGAGGAAGCTGAAAAGGATGGGAAATAAAAAGCCATGAATAAAAATTTTGCAACTATCCCAAACCGGTAGCACAAAGATAAACTACTTATGGAGAACTTTTTTAAATACAAATTTCCAAAGCCCATAGAAGATCTTCCTATCAAGATTTCCAGGGGTGGGATCTGAGTACAAGCATTTTTTAAACATAAGTAATAAAAGTGAACTACAGTTAAAAATAACCAACATGAAGTAATGCAGAACATTTTATTACATGGAAAAATATGAATTTATAAAATCATCCCAAAGTACATTTTTTCTTTTTGTGTGTGTCTTTCTTGATTTTATTATTAATATTTTACAATATTACATGATGTTTTGTGGGTAATCTTGTGTAATGAGATGCAGAAGTTGGGGGAAACCTCTTAGAAGTTTTGTCTTTCGTTGCTTCCTTCTCCTCCCCTTCCCTATGCAGAAATAAATAAAACAGAACCTACTAGAAATGCTAAAAGATTTCTGATATAATCTGTTCCCTTGACTTATTTCAATAGGCTTTATATATTTTACATATCAGAGTAATAAAGTTGAGGAGGGAAAGCTAACCCTTTTGTTCATAAGACAGTATTCCTGCTGTATTCCTTCACTCTCTCATTCATCAACAGAGTTTCTGTTAATGACATAACCCTTCGTTCCTGCACAGTAATTTCCCCTTGGCTCTCTAAAACTTTGTCCTCCCACTATACTTAGATAATTCTTGTGGTGTCTGTGAAACATTTTTTCTTAAGCAGAGTATATATAATCAGAAACTTCAACCCCAATATTGCAGTTAAAAGTGCCAAGCACAGTAGTCATACTTCAATGTACCTCTTGTATGTCTCTGGGGCTGTAAAGGATTCCTTCTTCTGGCCTTAATCTTGTTGAGATGTAGATAATATTCTTCTATCAAGATTAAGTTATCTGAGCATAAATGAATGAATAGATAAATAAGTGTGTGTGTGTGTGTGTGTGTGTGTGTGTGTGTGTAATGTCCTGAAACAGTGCTTCTTAAAGCATGGGGGTCAGACCATCTGATATAGAATCCTGTTGCTGTTGTTGTTCAGTAACTAACTGGTATCTGGCTTTTTGCAACCCCAGAGACTGCAGCACACCAGGCCTCCCTGTCCCTCACTATCTCCCAGAATTTGTCCTGGGAAGATAGAACAGAATCCTAGGGCACTTCTAAAAACTTTAGATTTCTTGTTCTTCCATGTTGTTTCCAATGACAAAATTTCTTACATTTTTAAGATTGGATGCAATACAATGTAACAAATAAAATATTCCATTGTATCTACACGACACTTTCTTTATCCATTCATCTCTCAATAGACTCATAAGCTGTGTCCATACGTTAGCCACTATGAATAATGTTGAACAATGAACACAGGAGTGCAGATACCTCTCCAAGATAATACTTCCTTTCCTTTGAGGATACCCCCAGAAGAGAGATTGCTGAATCATTTGATAAATCTATTTTTAATTTTTTAAGAAACCACATTGTTTTTCATAGTGGCTGAATCCATTTACATTCCGATCAACAGTGTTTAACAGGGTCCCTGTTCTCCACATCCTGGAAAAAAATTATTTTCTCTCATCTTATTGATGATACCCATTCCAACAGGTATGAAGTGATAACTCTTTGTGGCTTTATTTCCCTGAAGATTAATGATGCGAACATCATACATCTGAAAAAAAATTGGTAATTTGAAGTGATGTGTGTGTTCAGTCACTCAGTCATGTCCAACTCTGTGACCCCATGGACTGTAGCCCACCAGATTCCTCTGTCCATTAACTTCCCAGGCAAAGGTACTGACATGGGTTGCCCTTTCCTTCTCCAAGGGCTCTTTCCAACCCAGGAATCAAACCCATGTCTCTTGTGTCTCTTGCATTGGCAGGTAGATTCTTTACCAGTGCGCCACCTGGGAATCCCCATATCTGAGGTGAATGATACATTAATTCACTTGATTATGGTAGTCATTTCACAATGTATACACATATCAAACATCCTTTATACTTACTTATTACACTTTAAAGATAAAAAAATTTTATTTGTCAATTATACCTCAGTCAAGCTAGGGAAAAAAAATTATATTTTTGGATCACATCTCAGAAATGTCCTCAGAATTCCGGGGCCTAAAGCGTAAGAATTTGCATTTTAAGCCAGCTGCCAGGTGATGCTCCTGCATCCTGCAGCTTTAAAAACACTGAATTAGATGTTCTGTGTAGTTTTCTCAAGCACAAAATTTTTATAAGTCAGTCCTTATTCTAGAACCGTCAAATAGACACCTTCTAACCTCAATTTGACCCTCCAATTTCTGAAAACCCCTTTTTTTCCTTTTATTATTCTATTCTAACCTACATGTTTGATTAAGTTACAATTCTCAGCATGAATCAACCTACGGCTGCTAGAAAGTTTCAAACTAGAGATTTTCTAGGTTATAATAGCCCACTGGAAAAGAATCTACTAAGTCAATTCTTGAACATGATGTCTTTTGAATTCTTTTAAAAAGATATTTGTTGGATGAAATATGGTGCAGAAAATACTCTTTCCTAAAATGATCTCTCCAAATAGCCATTATATTTATAGCTAATGTGGAGAATATGCAAGATACAACTTGCAGACACTCAATAGAGGAGCAGAGTTTAAGCCAAATCCTGCTGTCCCCAAGAATATGTGTATTCTACATAAAATATTTTCTACAAGAGGATTGAGGAATTTTTGATTTGGCTTATAAAAAGAATATTACTCTCTTCTCTAAAGGAATACAGAAAAAGGCTGATGTATCTGCAGGTCTATAAAAAGTGCTCTTTTAAGAGTAAAACTCACTACCTGATGTTGATTCTTCAGGTAAGAATTAAGAAGATTAAGAAGCTTTCTGTCGTTGTTTCTAAACTGGTCCTTGTAAGTTGTAAAGTAGAAATCCTAGGTGGTTTGAGATGGGGGATCTACCCTTCCCTTAAAAGACTCTCAGATCCCTAAAATATATCTATAGGTATTCTAGATTCTCCAGAATCCTTAAATAAGGGACATGGCATTTTATTCTACAATCCTTGGTCCCCGAGAGGGAAAATAGTGGGTTTGATTTGTATTGATACAGAAATAATTGACAGAGTCCCTCAATGTTCGGTTCCCTTGTGAGGAACAGGAGTGGCGAGATGCGGAGGGACACCAAGCAATGGATGGTGTAACATTGCGGCCAGAATTGGAGGAGGATGTCACAGACTTAAAGAAAGGTTAAAATAGGATTTTTTTAAAAATCATAAGCAGACCCTGTTGCCTGCTTCTCACATAAGAGCAGGGATTATTTGCTTTCTCACTGCTTCTAAAACCCACATGAGAAAACTAAATCCACTCTTCGCCTCACTGCCTGTTTCAAGAAATATGCGCACACCAAGAAAGGAAACTCCACTCAGGTGAGAATATAATAGCGGTGAGACAAGTTTATTGAGAATTTGACAGACACATCTACAACTTGATAATGACAAGAGTCATGAACATGGTGAAAAATTCAAAAGTAAAACGTGTTTGGGTGTCAAGTTTCCCAAAATGTCCCAACAAACATCATGCAGGGAAGGCAGCTGGAGGCAAGTGGTTTTTCATCTTCTTCCCTCGAGACTCGTGCTGATGTGAAAAGCAGCCACCTGGGAGGCTGATGAGTCTCTGAGGAGCTGGAAGTGCGCCTCTTGGGTTTGGGGGAGAAGATTCCATGCCTCCGGTATTTCAGCAAATCAGTAGAGAGCAAATGGCCAGAATCTTCGGTAACCGAAGGCCCCAGAGCCGTTGTAGCCATAGCCGAAGCCATAGCCCACTGGGGAGTAGGTACTACCGTAGCCACAGCCCACACTGTAGCCCAGCGGGTAGCCATAGCTGCCCCAGTAGCAACCTGGGAAGACGGTGCTGGAGAAGCAGTAGCTCATGGTGTCTGGGTTGGGCGGCTTGGTGAGCAGGGAATGAATTTCCTCTGTATGATGGATTCCCTATGCTCCCTCCTTCTTTATATACCCTGGCTAGGGGATGCGGTGAAAAACACAAGGCGTCATTATCATTCTTGACGCCAATTTGCTAATTATTTTGTGTTGCTTGCTTAAGATGTCTTTACAATTGCTTCAGAACGCTCTCATGTGATAGAACAACAGGGGCTGGAGTCCTTCAAGTAAATTGTGTCCCTTCATTAAAATACCCTTTGCAGAGTCTTCAAAGCCCTGGGTCTTATAAAGTCCCTAAGTACAAGCCTCTGGAAGCAGGCTTTACAGTACTACGAAATTTTCTGACGTTGTTAACTGTTATCCAGTCCTCTCGCTCTCTGAATTTCCACAGCACACAGTTGGAATTCAATAAATATGTGTTGGAAAAAAAAATGAATGAAATAACATATACATACTGTGTGTGTGTGTGCGTGCGTGTGTGCGCGCATGTGCACGCTCAGTTGCGTCCAACTCTGCGACCCCGTGAACTGTGGTCTGCCAGGTTCCTCTGTCCATAATATTTTCCAGGCAGGAATACTAGGATGGGTTGCTATTTTCTCTTCCAGTGGATCTTCCCAACCCAGGGATTCAACCTTGATCTCTTGCATCTCCTGCACCAGAAGGCGAATTCTTTACCACTGTGCTACATGGGAAGCCAATACATAGTAAAACCACCTCGACTGAGATATTTTTTGTGTTTATCTGATTAAAGAATTTCTTTTGGCTTTATCCAAGACAAATACCAAAGAGTTCATTGGAAAGGCCCTTTTTCCCTCTATTTATAGCTACCATGTTTACAAAACTGAATAAAATTTCAGTTTTAATTATAGTACCCACCTGAACTATATTTAACATCACATTTCTAAACCACTGCCTGAACTAATAATCTTGTAAGTGTAAAAAAAAAAAATGAAGCTTGTGGATTTATCCTAGAAATTAATTGTCAAATATCATGTTGGTCGAATACACTTTTTAAAATAAATGTTGAAAATAATAACAGGGTAAAAACAGGATAATGAATGGGAACTTTTACCTTAAAATGTGCATAATTTTTTCATTAGATCTAATAAAACCAGATTGTGTAACAAATATGGTGATCTTGTAAAGAGCCAGATGACAATATTAAATCTAAGTTACATCACTTTAAGGGTGATCATGCACCCCAGGATTGGGAAAGAAAATCTTCTTCTCTCTAAATGGAAACTTAGTTCTCAAATACGAATTAAAGGAGGAACAAGACTGATCAAACTTATCTTGGGTAATGGAAGTCTTGAAAAATTATTCTCAGATACCTGCCTTGAGATTCTTCTGAATGGCACTTAATAGAAAATTTACAGAAGATACAGCAGAAGAGCACACATGACAGAAATAGAAAGGCACAGAGCTATCAGGAATCATTCTTAAAAGGTACAGAACAGAATGTATTACACACTAGCCTCCAAGATTTTACTTTAGATCTCAGAGGTAACTTTCCTTCCTGTTACCAGCAGCTAAGACCTAAATTTCTGGAGGTTTGTAGAGCTCACAGGTAAATTCCAAGGGCAAGGTGAAGTATTTGGAAAATGCAAAAGTATAACAGAGTTCCAACCACTAATTGGTTAATTACAGCAGAGGCATTTTTGAAAATATACAGTGTTATTGCACCGTTCTTGTTCATGAACAAAGCTTTATGGCCCCTAGGGTGATTCAGCATTTAAAATTCAAGCATTTCATGTGACTTATAGCTAAATAAGGGCAAGGAATTAGAATTAGCTTCACTCACTAAAATATCCCCTAGAGAAGGGAAAGGCTACCCACTCCAGTGTTCTGGCCTGGAGAATTCCATGGACTGTATAGTCCATGAGGTCGCAGAGTCGGACATAACTGAGCGACTTTCACTATCCCTTTCACAAAATATAAACACATTAAACCACAGATCCTTGTCTAAAAAATCGTAGACTAGATTCTGCTGTCATCACTTGTCCCCCCTTCATAAAGAAAAAACTGGTAATATTTGGAAGAAATAAAAATTAAACAAACAATAGTATGGCCCAATGGAAAGAAAAAAGATTGCATTAATGTCAAAGTTCAGTTGTGATGCTCTGTTTAAATGAGTTCCTCTCCCACCTGCCAACCCAGTCTGATAAGATGCTAGCCTGCCCTGCTGGACACAATACCCATGAAAGTAAAACATGCTTGCTCCTTGGAAGGAAAGCTATGACAAACCTAGATAGCATATTAAAAAGCAGAGACATCACTTTGCTGACAAAGGTGCACATAGGCAAAGCAATGGTTTTTCTAGTAGATATGTCTGGGTGTGAAAATTGGACCATAAGGAAGGCTGAGTGCCAAAGAATTGATGCTTTCAAATTGTCTTGCTGGAGAAGATTCTTGAGAGTTCTTTGGACTGCAAGGAGATCAAACCAGTCAATCCTAAAGGAAAGCTGATGCTGAAGCTGAAGCTCCATCCTCTGTCTGCCTGATTCAAAGAGGGAACACGTGTACACCCATGGTGGATTCATGTTGATGTATGGCAAAACCAATACAATATTGTAAAGTAATTAGCCTCCAATTAAAATAAATACATTTATATTAAAAAAATAAATTAAAAAAAAAAGTGGTCCACTAGAAAAAAACCTAATGCTGGGCAAAATTGAAGGCAAAAGGAGAAGGGGGGTCCAGAGGATGAGATGGTTTTACAGCATCACCAACTCAATGGACATGAATTTTAGCAAACTTCAGAAGATTTTGGAGGACAGAGAAGCCTGGCATGCTGAATTCAATGGGGTCGAAAAGAGTCAAAAAAGACTTAGTGGCTGAACAACAACATGATTTATCAAGTTATTTAAAAACAAAATCTACAGTTAGTTTAATCTTGCATTAAACCTATGAAAGCTTTATTCTAACGTAGGTGTATCTAAGAAGGATCCAGGTTTTTTTTTTTTTCATTTTTTTTGTTTGTTTGTTTTTTAATTTTATTTTATTTTTAAACTTTACATAATTGTATTAGTTTTGCCAAATATCAAAATGAATCCACCACAGGTATACATGTGTTCCCCATCCTGAACCCTCCTCCCTCCTCCCTCCCCATACCATCCCTCTGGGTCATCCCAGTGCACTAGCCCCAAGCATCCAGTATCGTGCATCGAACCTGGACTGGCAACTCATTTCATACATGATATTTTACATGTTTCAATGCCATTCTCCCAAATCTTCCCACCCTCTCCCTCTCCCACAGAGTCCATAAGACTGTTCTATACATCAATGTCTCTTTTGCT
>NW_011494940.1:5527996-5562419 GCF_000754665.1 Bison bison bison
ATATATATATAGTATATATATATATATATATAGTATATATATATATATATATATAGTATTAGTGTTTTTCCTTCTGGCTTACTTCACTCTGTATAATAGGCTCCAGTTTCGTCCACCTCATTAGAACTGATTCAAATGTATTCTTTTTAATGGCTGAGTAATACTCCATTGTGTATATGTACCACTACTTTCTTATCCATTCATCTGCTGATGGACATCTAGGTTGCTTCCATGTCCTGGCTATTATAAACAGTGCTGCGATGAACACTGGGGTACACGTGTCTCTTTCCCTTCTGGTTTCCTCAGTGTGTATGCCCAGCAGTGGGATTGCTGGATCATAAGGCAGTTCTATTTCCAGTTTTTTAAGGAATCTCCACACTGTTCTCCATAGTGGCTGCACTAGTTTGCATTCCCACCAACAGTGTAAGAGGGTTCCCTTTTCTCCACACCCTCTCCAGCATTTACTATTTGTAGACTTTTGGATCGCAGCCATTCTGACTGGTGTGAAATGGTACCTAGGATCCAGGTTTTAAAGAGCCTGGAAAAAATGTCTACAATGTTGAGAACCCTCTTTATGTAAAACAGTACCACATAAAAATATAAAAATAAATATTTGTTAAAATGCTAAATCACATAAAATTAAATACCAATAAAAGACACAAAAATTACAAAATTCTGGAAAACATTTTTTACTACAGAACTGCCTGACACAATTCTACAATATTCTTTCCATAGACTAGCTTCTGGCTCCACCATTTCAAATTTTTTCCTCCACTACTCACTCTACTCTGGATGCCATACGGCAAATTCACACTGAGATATGACTTCTCCTGCTGCACATTCATGTCACAAATTCTGGGTGAGTTGGAAGAGCAGATGGGAGAGAATTCCTGGAAGCCATCACCATACAAGGATGGCTAAAAGCAGCAATCTAATTAGACACAAAATCTATCCCCCATATCCAAACTCCACTGGATGCCAGACTGGATGAACCACAAGCTGGAATCAAGATTGCCAGAAGAAATATCAATAACCTCAGATATGCAGATGACACCACCCTTATGGCAGAAAGCAAAGAAGAACTAAAGAGCCTCTCATTAAAAGTGAAAGAGGAGAGTGAAAAAGCTGGCTTAAAATTCAATATTCAAAAAACTAAGATCATGGCATCCAGTCCCATTGTTTCATGACAAATAGATGGGGAAGCAATGGAAACAGTGGCAGACTTTATTTTTCTGGGCTCCCAGATCACTGGAGATGGTGACTGCAGCCATGAAATTAAAAGAAGCTTGCTTCTTGGGCAAAAAGCCATGACAAACCTAGATAGCATATTAAAAAGCAGAGACATTACTTTGCCAACAAAGGTCCATCTAGTCAAGGCTATGGTTTTTCCAGTGGTCATTATGGATGTGAGAGCTGGACCTCAAAGAAAGCTGAGCATTGAAGAATTGATGCTTTTGTACTGCGGTGTTGGAGAAGACTCTTGAGAGTCCCTTGGACAGCAAGGAGATCAAACAAATCAATCCTAAAGAAAATCAGTCCTGAATATTCATTGGAAGGACTGATGCTGAAGCGCCAGTACTTTGGCCACCTGATGTGAAAGAACCAGCTCATTGGAAAATACCCTGATGCTGGGTGGGATTGATGTCAGGAGAAGAAGGGGATGACAGAGGATGAGATGGTTGGATGGCATCAGTGACTCAGTGGACATGAGTTTGAGCAAGGTCCAGGAATTGGTGATGGACAGGGAAGCCTGGTGTGCTGCAGTTCATCGGCCACAAAGAGTAGGACACAACTGAGCGACTGAACTGAACTGATATCCAACTTCACCTTCTCCCTAGCCAGATCCCAGAAAGGTCTGTGGCTCACTAATGCCTCCCAACATGAAGGGAAGTGTGATTGTAGGAACCCCAGGTGAAAAGCAGCAGCAGGCTAAAACAACTGGAGCTAAAATGTCTTACTTTTGTGAGTTTCTTAAAAAAAAAATGGTCTTGTGACTTGAGGGTTTGGAAAATAGAAAAATATTACATTCTCACATATGAAATGACATAATATTGGACTAATCATTGTTAATGACAGGGAAGCCTGGCTTGCTTCAGTCCATGGGGTTGCAAAGAGTCAGACATGACTGAACAACAACAACATCTTTACTAGATATATATGGGTTTGGATAAAGCCCATGACCCTTTCTCTTTTAATACCAATGTTAAGTTGTTATTTAATAAATAATTTGATTTGTTCTTTCATATTTCTTTCATTTCAAATAAGGTCTGACATGAACAAAAATAGGAGAAAACCTTGCTCTTTGATTTTCTGCAAAGGAGCAAGAAATGAATTCTGTACAGGTCATAAAGAGTCAATTCCAGTGTGCACAAGAAAACAGTTCTTTTCTTATCAGTTTCAAGTATAAACTTTCCAGCTTCAAAACACTATAATTCATTACAAATGAGAGAGAAATTACAAGGAAATGTTTTAAGTGCATTTTAGAATATACATCAGTGGTTACTCTCTAAAATAAAAATTATATTTCATTCATCCTTTCATTTATTCTTACAAATATTTATTGAGCATCTCCTGTGTTCCAAGTGTGTTGTTAAGTGTCAGAAATCTAAAAACATGCATTTAGAATTAGAAATGGAAAATTAAGTAGAAAGTGACAAATAAATGAAAATGCGATGTTACATGTTCTACACTGGAAGTCCAGATTTCCCTCTTGTAGACTTCAGGGCATGAAACAGAGAACAGACTATCCTACACGATGTAGAGGGTAATGTTCTTGGAAAGCTTCAATATGATAGGGATAGATATTTGAGCTAGGACTTGAAAATGGTATCAGCTAGAAAGAGGTAGATTTAGAGGATATTCCAGAAAGAAGTGTTTGAAGTAAAATCTCAAAGGTGTTAAATAGTACAGTGTCTTCCAGGAGGCATAGAAAATTCAATGGTTATAAAATTGCTTATAACAGAAGAATTAATGGAATATGGAGCTGGTGAGACAGTCAGGGGACATATGGGACTGTGCGTTCTATGAAAGCAAAGGGAGCCACTCATATACTAATCTGTTCTGAATTTTAGAGAGATCACTACTCTGACAGTGTAGAGGATGAATTAGAATTGAGAAACAATCCTGGAGGTACGAAGTGCTCCTGCTCAGTTGTTTAGTCATGTCTCACTCTTTTGTGACCCCATGGACTGTAGCCCACCTTTAGCCCACCAGGTTCCTCTGTCCATAGGATTCTCCAGGCAAGAATACTGGAGTGCATCACCATTTTCTTCCCCAGGGGATCTTCCCCAACTACGGTTTAAACCCACATCTCCTGCATTGGCAGACAGAGTTCTTACCACTGTGCCACCAATGAAGACCAGGTTTAAAACTGTATCCATTAAGAATGCTTTTGGGTACAAGTAACAACAACCAGTTGAAAGTTACTTAAATAAAAAGCTTTTTTGTGTGTGTGCAAATAATAAGAAACATGAACATAAGCAATTTGCAGATGATTCCAGGGCTTGACAACATCAGAGTTCAGAGCTGTGTGTGATTCTCTGCCTTCTCATGGTTTCAAGATCATTGTAGAAGGTCAATGCTTCAGATTCATACACATCACCATCCAGAAACAGAGGAGTTAAAAAAGGACTGTCCTCAAAGCTCCTTTTCATTGTGCAATAAGAAGGAATTCACTTCACATTTGTCTTCCCATAGATTTCCCACAGGAAAATTCCAATTTCCATATTGGAATTAAATAATATCCCAGGGCTGAACTAAAAGGGAAGCTTAAAAAATGCACATCGGGAATTTTCTGCTTATATTGTGTAAAGCAGGCTCTGCCAACCTAGAAGGAGGGGGAGGAATAGTCATTGGATAGATAATCAGAAGAAATACACAAAAGTCATCTCACTAACTAGGTGGCAGTGTTAGTAAGGGAGTGAATTTAAGAATTGTTAGGGCTTCCCTCATGGCTCAATGGTAAAGAATCCCCCTGCAATGCAGGAGACATAAGTTCAGTCCCTGGATCGGGAAGATCCCCTGGAGAAGGAAATGGCAACCTGCTCCAATATTCTTTCCTGGAGAATTCCATGGGCAGAGGAGCCTGGTGGGTTACAGTTCATGAGGTCATAAAGAATCAGACAAGACTTAGCGACTAAACTAACACCACCACCAGAGAACATAAAGTCTAAGTGGGGTGAGGTTCAGGTTGCTTCTATTCAAAACTCCATGGTATAACTAAATGTAAGATAGGCTGGGGTTAGCTGTAGTCTTCTGAAGGACAGCCAGTCCGTTTGCAGTGACATGTCAAAGGGAAAGAAAGGCTGAGTCAGGTATATAGTCAAGTAAGTAAGGCTTCTTCTTCAGGGCCAGCCATATAAATAGCCAGGCCATAATCTGGAAGAATGGCACTCTAATGTCAAAGCTCTGTAAATAAGTTTTAAGCCTGTGTACTCCAGAGTTAATTCATAGCATTTACTCTGGATACAATTTTCTGATCTTAAAGGATCGTCAGGTACAGGAACTTTCTTTTTCCTGTTTACCTGACCAAGAAATTTCAGCCCAGGAGAAGGCTATATCCTTAATCCAGACTCAGAATCTTTTTGCTGAGGTTGCTTAGCTCTGTAGGATGAAAAACTCAAACCAACAGGACCCATCATATCAAAAGAGCCTGTCAGAGAATGAGGTCAGTACAGAGGAAAGAGGAGCCAAATAATGGAGAGACTTGAGTCCTGATGACAGTGTTTGTGCCTTGGAGCCAACCATGCCTGAAGCTAGTATATTCCCTGGACTTTTCAGTTATGTGAACCAATAAATACCCCTCTTTGCTTAGGTTTTTTAAAACAGAACTGCTAGAGAGATTTATGATAACAAGTGAGTTAACAGCCATCTAACAGGATCATATCCCTACTAGGCATTCAATTGCAGGACATCCATGGAAGACACTGGGAGAAGAAATAACACAGGGCAGTGCTTGTCAAATTTTCTTCATTGTTGTTGCTATTGTTCAGTTGCTAAGTCATGTCTGACTCTTTGTGACCCCATGGACTGCCTCACCCCAGGCTCCTCTGTCCTTCTTTATCTCTTGGAGTTTGATAAAATTAATCTTGATTTTAATTAATCAGTGATGCTACCTAACCATCTCATCCTCTGTCGTCCCCTTCTCCTCCTGCCCTCAGTCCTTCCCAGCATCAGGGTCTTTTCCAATGAATCAGCTCTTTGCATCAGGTGATCAAAGTATTGGAGCTTCAGCATCAGTCCTTCCAATGAATATTCAGAGTTGATTTCCCTTAAGATTGACTTGTTTGATCTCCTTGCTGTCCAATGGACTCTCGAGAGTCTTCTCTAACACCACAGTTCAAAAGCATCAGTTCTTTGGCACTCAGCTTTCTTTATAGTCCAACTCTCACATCCATACATGACCACATAAAAACCATAGCTTTGTCTATACAGAATTTTGTCAACAAAATGATATCTCTGTTTTTTAATATGCTGTCTAGGTTTGTCATAGCTTTTCTTCCAAGTAACAAGTGTCTTTTACTTTCATGGTTGCAGTCACCGTCCATAATGATTTTGGAGCCCAGGAAAATAAAGGCTGTCACTGCTTCCACTTTTTCCCTTTCTATTTGCCATGAAATGATGGGACTGAATGCTATGATCTTTGTTTTCTGAATATTGAGTTTTAAGCCAGCTTTTTCAGTGTTCTCTTTCACTTTCATCAAGAAGCTCTTTAGTTCCTCTTAACTTTCTGCCATAAGGGTGGTGTCAGCTGCATATCTGAGGTTGTTGATATTTCTCCCAGCAATCTTGAGTCCAGATTGTGAGTCATCAAGCCTAGCATTTCACACGATGTACTCTGCATATAAGTTAAATAAGCAGGGTGACAATATACAGCCTAGTCATTCCCCTTCCCCAATTTTGAACCACTACATTGTTCCATGTAAAGTTCTGACAGTTATTTCTTGACCTACATACAGGTTTCTCAGGAGATAGGTAAGATGGCCTGATAGTCCCATCTCTTGAAGAATTTTCCACCATTTATTGTGATCCACACTGTCAAAGACTTTAGTGCAGTCAGTGAAGCAGTAGATGTTTTTCAGGAATTCCCTTACTTTCTGTATGATTCAACCAATGTTGGCAATTTGATCTCTTTTTTCTCATAATAGCACACAAAGTACATTACACATCTCTAGGATATGGTGGGATAATCTGACAAGACTCATTCGAAGAGATGGCTACCCCATGAGCTCTGACACCCCAGATCCTGCCCAGGTCAGCTGGAGACTAAAGAGCAGCAACACCCCAGCACACCTGTAATTCTGTGCTGATGTCCTCTAATTGCAAAGCTCTGTAAGATATCTGGGACAATTAGAGATGATAAAATAGATAGTAGATACTACCTCTAATCATTGCTACAAGAAAAAAATAAAGAAAATCTTCAAGCTTCCAGAATGGTAAGTGGAGGCTCTCTTAGACTCTTGATTTAAAATCCTCCAGGCTCTTGGTTTAAAATCCTCCTAACGCCTTTGGGTTACTACTTTTTGGTAATCAGATACTGTGAGTCTCAAAATATGACTTCCTTTCAGGTAATTTACTAACTGGCATACAAAATTTAATTATTGTTGTCTAGGGCCTCACATTCAGAAATCGCATCTTCATATCAAAGATATGAAATTAAGATTTACACCCATGAGATGATGCCATCTGAATAATAAGAATGGACACCTAGGAGTCACCCTTGACACCCTCCAAAATTTGCAAATGCAATCTGTCATGGAGTGCTGTCACTTTACCTTCTAACGCTCTCTGGAATGCGCTAATTTCTATCAATCTCTGCCTCACTGCTCTACCATTTTTCTGACTGTTTCCTAATGCTATGCTGCTGCTGCTAAGTCACTTCAGTCGTGTCCGACTCTGTGCGACCCCATAGACGGCAGCCCACCAGGCTTCCCCATCCCTGGGATTCTCCAGGCAAGAACACTAGAGTAGGTTGCCATTTCCTTCTCCAATACATGAAAGTGAAAAGTGAAAGAAGTCGTTCAGTCGTGTCCAACTCTTCGAGACCTCATGGACTGCAGCCTACCAGGCTCCTCTGTCCATGGGATTTTCCAGGCAAGAGTACTGGAGTGGGGTGCCATTGCCTTCTCTGTTCCTAATGCTATAGATTAGCACAAACTTGGTGACTAAAAAAAGACATAAATGTATTGTCATGCTATTCCAGCAGTGAGAAGTCTGAAATTAAGGTGTTGACTTGGCCAGTTCCTTGTAAAGACTCTAGAGAGGAGAATCTGTTTTCTGGCCTTCTTCAGCTTCCAGAAGTGGCCCTCCTTCTTGGCCGGTGGCCACTTCCTTTCATCACTCCAATTTCTTGCTTCTGTCATCCCATCTGCTGCTACTCACTCTGATCCTTCTGCCTTCCACTCTTATGAGGACCCTTGTGACTACGTTGGGCCACCTGGAGAATCCAAGATAATCTCCCCCCGTCAAGATCTTTAACTTCATCATCACTTCTGCTGTGCCCCTTTTTCCATGGAAGGTATCATATTCATAGGTTGTAGGGATTCAGAGTGGACAACTTTGGGAGCTCCTTGTTCATCCTGTCGTACTACCTAATCCAAGGTACCAATTTACATACCTACACTGCTACCCTGATTCTGGGAAAAACTGAAGGCAGGAGGAGAAGGGGATGAAAGAAGATGAGGTGGTTCGATGGCATCACCGACTCAATGGACATGAGTTTGAGTAAGCTCCAGGAGTTGGTGATGGACAGGGAGGCCTGGCATGCTGCAGTCCATGGAGTCACAAAGAGTTGGACATGACTGAACCACTGAACTGAACTGAACTGACACTGCTACAGTGACTGCAAAACTCACTGAGTCAATAGTTTCCCTTCTTACAAACTGCTTCTCACCACCTAACTGTTTAAAAAATGTAGATCTGGTTATGATCCACACACACACACACATACATATACAAGCACACACATGGTAAAAACTATTTCAACATCATCCCTTTGATTTTTAGATTTTTTTATGTTTAAACTGACTTAAAACTCCCCAACTCTCTCTGCTTAGACATCACTGACTATCTTAGATCTTCAAATGTGTAATGTCTGGTCACTTGTTGGTTGTTCTACATGAAATTGTTCTCTTGTCCTCAACTCCCATTAACCTTCAGATACTAGTTCAATCACTTCCCTTGGGAGGCCTTTCTGTGGTCCCTGAAGAGACAAAGTCCACTTATCGTATCATAAGGGCCACCGTCTCCCTCCTATCTGTAGTCCTTTAACTGTCTTTGTGTGATTGGCACCTGTCCCACCAATGTGCTTGCTTCTAGAAGAGCAAATATGATGTCTTCCATCAGGCTTGATTCCTCATTGCCTGCTGCTGCTGAGTCACTTCAGTCGTGTCCGACTCTGTGCGACCCCATAGACGGCAGCCCACCAGGCTTCCCCATCCCTGGGATTCTGCAGGCAAGAACACTGGAGTGGGTTGCCATTTCTTTCTCCAATGCATGAAAGTGAAAAGTGAAAGTGAAGTCGTTCAGTCATGTCCGACCCTCAGTGACCCCATGGACTGCAGCCTTCCAGGCTCCTCCATCCATAAGATTTTCCAGGCAAGAGTACTGGAGTGGGGTGCCATACTGGCCATAATGTAAGTTTTTAATCAGTATTACTTGAGCTAATGAGTGAATGAACAAATGTAGTAAGTTCTCTACATACCAATCTTCAAGTTGTAAACTTTCAAAGCGTGTGTTCCCATGTCCAATCACATAAGTTAGTTCACGTGTCTGGTGTACATCGTCATTTTGTGTATCCCCTACAAGTGGTTGTGCTTTGTGTACTTTACAGGGTACCGTAGTACAATATCTTTATTTCAAGCCCAGGATGTCCAGAAGCAAGTGTAAAAGCAGCAGTGATGTAGTTGGTACTGCTAAGAAACGCCAGCCATTCCACTGTATTACTGTACCTTCTTTCAAGGTACTTTACTGTAGGACAGTATTGTGTGAAAAGTATTATAAACCTATTACAGTACAGTATTATGCAGAACCCTTGAATGGCCTTCCCACGTGGTGCAGCAGTAAAGAACCCACTTGCCAATGCAGGAGATCCCTGGGTGGGCAGTATCCCTGGGAGGAAGAAATGGCAACCCACTCCAGTATTCTCTCCTGGGAAATTCCATGGACGGAGGAGCCTGGGGGGCTACAGTCCATGGGGTCACAAAGAATTGGACACGATTGAGCGACTAAACAACAACAGCAACACTAAATAGCCAATTGTGTTAGTTGTGTACTAGGCTAACTTTGTTGTATGTATGAGCAAATTAGACTCATAAATGCACTCCTAGAAAGAAACTCGCTTGCATGTAGAACACTTACTGTATTCTAAATCTAAATTGGTCACTCACTTGCTGAAAGAATTTAGGCAGATTACTTGCTGAGCCCCAAGTCATTCTACTGTAATAAGAGGTAAGTTGATTCCCTGAGACTCACCATCTTAGCCACTGTATGATCCTAACATCAAAATCACTGAGAAGCTAAGATTACAATCCAACCATCTCCCATCAGATTTGGTCAATTAAGCATACGACTGTACAGAATAATTTTGCTCACTGTGTTACACACCCCTGCTAAGACACACTCAGGAGCTCCCAGCTGCCATCAATTTAAAGCACAGAATGTAACAACAGAATATCAGAAGAGAAATGTTGAAATTTCTACAAGATGTTTCACTGCAGTAGTTTCAAAGTTTAAACTGCAAAAATCTCCTTGAATACTTATTTAATATGCATACTACTGAGCTCTCTTCCTGTAGATTCTGATTCCCTGCATCTGGGCTAGGTCTGAGGAGCCTGCATTTTGAATAAGTAGCCCAAATCATCCCATAAAGTGCTTTGGGGAACCCTCACTGTCCAGTGGTTAGGACTCAGTGCTTTCATCGCTGTGGCCAAGTTTTCATCCTTGATCAGAGAACTAAGACCACATAAGCCAAGTGGTGCTGTGAAAAAATAAGAAGAAAGTGCTTTGGCCACTCCTTGAGAAACCTGTACTGTTCACTGTTAAGCCATCTGTAAAGGTGTCCTCGTTAAGAAAACACACAATTTAAAATGGGATGAGCTTAAAATGGTGAAAGAAGAAAAGGAGAAACCTTCTTGTGTTCTGCCGTATGCTTGGTTGCTGAGTCGTGTCTGACTCTTTGCTACCCTACAGATTGTATCCCGCAAGGCTCCTCTGCCCATGGGTACTCTCCAGGCAAGAATATTGGAGTGGGTTCCCATGCCTTCCTCCAGGGACTGAACCCAAGTCTCCTGAATTGCAGGTAGATTCCTTACTGTCTGAGCCATCAGGGAAACCTAAGAATACTGGAGTGGGTAGCCTATCCCTTCTCCAGGGGAACTTCCCAACCTAGGAATCAAACCAGGATCTCCTGCATTGCAGGCAGATTCTTTACCAGCTGAGCTACCCAGGAAGCCTGACACCTTCTTAGCCAGGATTAATAAGCAGAGTTTATATAACTTATTATCATGGACAACTTTGCTTCCCGGGGGACATTTGGCAACTATCTAGAGACAATTTCACTTGTCATAACTGGTAGGTTGTTGCTTTCCATCTAATGAGAGAGGCCAGGGATGCTGCCAAACATCCTACAGTGCACAGAACACTCCTCTCCCCTCAATGACAAAAAACTATCCAGCCCCAAATGTCAACAGAGCCAAGGTCAAAAACGCTGGTCTGAAGTCAAGGTCACATGCAGTCGAATGTGACTGCCAGGCAGCATACTCCAAGAGTGGTCACCTGACATGGATCAGAACTTGCTGACAAGGTCCTGGGACCAAGTTGAGACACAATTTCACTACCTTGCTATTGAAGCACTCTTGGGGCTAAGCCACATTTGTGAGGCTACTAGGTTAATGGTAGAGCAAGCAACTAATTAATGAAGTTTCCTATTTGATGTAGAACCCGTGTGGTTTTCTTAAGAAATAATGTGATACCACAATAATGCCTAGATGCATAAAAGGCTCACTGACTCTGGCCAGAAACATCTCACCTGTGTTTCAGAATCAACATGAAAAAGAAATTCCCAAACACATTACCTTTTTTGCTGCAAGATTTTAGTCTCTAGTGGGATCTGAAGGTCCTTTTTGAGCATCTACCTTCTGTTCCCGTTGATGCAAAACGGAGGAGCTGAGGTCTACTTCTTGTGACATAAAGGGAGAGTTAGAGTCAGAAACTGGAAATGTATATAAAATTCAGCCACAGCAGCAACCGGCAAGCTGAGTTAGTGAAAAGGATCAAGGATGAGAAATTATGGTCTGCCGTGCTACCTCAGTGCTAAGGCAGACTTGCTAATGAGTGGAAGGGACACATTTCAACGTATTTACTTGTTGGTTACCCTTTGGAATATCTGAGGTCATGCTCATCTGATGATTTGAAAACAGTGTTTCCTATTACAGCCAAACTACAAAGGATGATGAGTTCCATCTATCAAGATCATCATTTCTTCAAAGTCTCTGCTAACCAAAAACGAACATAAAAATAAATTTAAATTTAAAAAATGAGGCTTTGGTCCCAAAGATTTCTCTTAACATTTAAGGTTGTTCATTAAGAAAGCCTTGAATGTCGTGGCAACCAAGTGCGTAGGACAAAAAAGCTTCAGAATGGAAATAGTGAGGTATATGTGTAAAGCAGACTATTAAAAGAGGAGGATGATTGAAAGTGAAGAAAACAGAACAGGATTTTACGTGCACTCTAACTTGATTATCATTGTCAATGATAATGCCAGGAGCCTCAGAGGCAAGTCATTGAAAAGGAATTGGTGTCTGAGGAATAACAGGGTATTTTTAGAGACAACCATACTCAACATACTCTGGAGTCATAGAACATGCTGAGCAGTCTCTGCCTGGCAGGCCATAGAAACAAGAAATATTTCCATTTATCTAGTAGAAAGCTCTCCTGCTATAATTTTAAGAGCTATTTCTCTATCTTCAATAAAAATTTAAAAAAAGAAAAGGGAACTAGTTTTTCTGTAAATAACAATAAAAAATAGAACAAAAGTATGGGAAAATAATTTTTTAACTTTTCCTTGTTGCTGAAAATGTTAATACTGTCTCATCAACACTTAAAAAAATCAACAATGAGAAATGTCTCCTCTCCTTCTTTTGGGATAAAGAATTAACCGGACTTGACCAATCTTTTGACTCAAATCTTTTTATATCGATTTTCCATTTATTTATGTTTGTATTTATATGTTTGCTTGTTTATTCTGGCTGCATTGGGTCTTGCTTGTGGCACGAGGCTCTTCACTGCATCATGCAGCATCTTTTGTTGCAAGCACGTGGACTCTCTAGCTGTGGCATGTGGGATCTAGTTCCCCAACCAGGGATAAACCCTTGCCACATGAATTGCAAGGCAGATTCTTAATCACTGAACCATCAGGGAAGTCCCCCCACCCAATACTTAAATTTTACATGCACACAAATCACCTGCAGATCTTGTCTGTGTGCAGAGTATGATTCTGACAAGGAAGGCCCACGACTGTGCGTATTGAAGACGCTTCCAGAGGATTTCCATGTCTGTTGTCTGCTGACCATATTCTAAATGGAAAGGGAGTGGACTTTTTCTCTAAGGCTTTAAATAATTATATTAGTTCAACAAACATTTGTCAAGTGTCTGGGATACAGCACTGGCGATACAGCACTGAGTAAAGCATGGGGCTTTCTCTCAAAAGCCTTACAACATACATGCTACAATGAGGGAAGCCGACCTGTCAGCTAATGATGGTGAGAAAGATAAACAGCAGCCCTGAAACCACAAACAGGAAACCAGAGCACTCCCTGCTCCCCACACACAGTCCTCAGAAAGAGCATCAAATAAGACAGGATCAGGCAGTGAGAGATGGAGAGAGACAAAAACAAAACCACTCTGTACTCACACCCAAAAACAGATGAAAACAAGAACACTATCCAAACCAAAAAAAGGGACTAAACATCATTTACAGTGACTGCTGCCCTATTTACCAATGACAGCTTCAGCATTTTTCCATTTCTTCGATAAAAGTCTTGTTAAAATATCCAACCATAGAATTAGGTCTGTTTCTTGTGGAAGGTAGACTTATGGGGTTCCCTGTGGCTCAGATGGTAAAGCGTCTGTCTACAATGTGAGAGACCTGGGTTCGATCCCTGAGTTGGGAAGATTCCCTGGAGAAGGAAATGGCAACCCATTCCAGTACTCTTGCCTAGAAAATCCCATGGATGGAGGAGCCTGGTGCAGGCTACTGCCCATGGGGTCACAAAGAGTCGGACACGACTGAGCAACTTCACTCACTCACTCACTCACTCACTCAATGATGCCACTATCCCAATTTCCAGAATCTATGAATATGTTACATTAGATGACAAGAGGGCATTGAGGTTGCTAATCCACCAGCCCAGAGGTAGGGAGATTATTCTGGATTATCTGGGTCGTCCCAGTAATCAACAGGATCCCTAAAATGAAAGAGCAAAGTAGGAGGGTCAGAGTCAGAATCAGGGCATGAGATTTGAAAATGCTATGCTATTGCCTTTGAAGATACAAAGGAACTGGGGCAGCCTATTAAATCTGGAAAAGCAAGGGAATAGGTTGTTCTCTAAAGCCTCCACAATGAATACAGTCCTACCAGCACCTTGATTTTGGAACTTCTGACCTCCAAAATTGTAAGAGTAAATGTGTGTTGTTTTTAAACCACTAACTTTGTGAAATTTTGTTGCAGATGGTACCCAATCCAAAAGACACCCCTGCCTCTTTTGTGTGTATGCATGCATGCTCAGTTGCATTTTGACTCTTTGTGTCCTCATGGACTGTAGCCCACCAGGCTCCTCTGTCCATGAGATTTCCCAGGCAAGAATACTTGAGTGGGTTGCCATTTCCTCCTCCAAGAGATCTTCCCGACCCAAGGATCCAACCCACATCTTCTGTGTCTCCTGCATTGCCAGGCAAATTCTTTGCCACTGGGCGACCTGGGAAGCCACCGCCTCCTTTAATCATCTCCAATATCGAATCCCTCAAGGGCAAATCCTAGAACAAGCCCCTCCTACACCTCTTATTGAGACATCCTACAGTTTCTCATGTTGCATGATCTCCATTGTCACAATGAGTTAATAAGCCCAACTTTGCTGATTACAGTGTGCTCCAGGTGGTCTCAGATGGTGAGCAGAGCCGTGTGAGCACTGTAACAGAGGTGAGGCTTTTCAGCTGAAACAAGGGAGGACCCCTGGGGTAGAGGAAGTCCTTTTGAAGTCTCTGTAGGAGTTTGCTAGATGAAGACTAGGGCAGAAACAGCAAAGAACTATAATACGTCCCATTGCAGGAGAGAGGGAAGCATGTTATAATGAAGTAGGAAATGGGACTAGAGAAACTGATGTTCTTGTGTGCCACTAAGTGATCTTTATCCTGAAATCTGTAAGTAACCACAAAATAGCCAGAGTCTGTGAAGAAAGTCATGTTATTAGATTTTCATTTTGAGTGATGATTTCATCTGTAGTGTAGAAGATGGGCTAGACTCTACCTGGCACACTAGACAGGCATCTGGTGTTTTAATCTAGGCAAGAAATGATGAGGGTGTGAATGGATGCAGAAATGGGGAGTGAAGGTCTGCCACCATTTCTTAGAGATACTGAGATGGGAAAAATCCAAGAACTTGGAATCAAGACAAAGAATGAAGCATAATATTTATTAAACTGATTTGACAAGCTTAGAAAAATACTGGAGGATCTTGATAACCTCAATTAGGGTCAAATCACTAAACACATAATGAATGTTTTGCCTTTGTTATCAGTGGTAGAATAATGTTCATGAAAGGAGTCAGAAGACCTCAGTTTGATACCTTGGCTCAGAGCTTAACTCTCCCAGTTGGTAAATATTTTCCCACTTGGGAAAATTACTCAATTTCCATCAATATTTTCATGATACCCATCTCCCAAGATAATTGTCAGAATTAAACAAAATTCTACAGACATATTCTGTAAAATGTAAATCCAATATATATGTAATATAGTAACTATATTAGATATAGTTATTAATGGCATAGGAGTAACTAATCCAATATATATCTAATATAGTAACTATATTAGATATAGTTATTAATGGCATAAGGAGTGCATTAGGCAGGGATATTTCTGGGAAAGAGTTCATAATTTTTAAAATGCTACATGACCTGTTTTATAGTGGAGGGATGGATTTAGAGTCAGGTCCCCATTGCTATAGATTGGCATTTTTCTTTACAAATGAATGATGCAGCCTCAAACAAATCACTAAATTTTCAACATTGGTTTCCTCTTTAGTAACATAATAAGGAAATCCATCTCAAAAAATTTGTATGCAAATAAATAGTGAAATTATCTATTGTTGTATCTATTACATAATTACTATGGGAGAAAAGAAGACAGGTAGTTATTGTTGTTCTTAATCCCTTCCTGTCCTCTTTAAGGATTTTATGCTTTTTAGGTTGGCAGATGAACCAGATTTCTTCCCCTCCCCTTTCCCAGAATCCATTAAATTAAAGCAAATGTTGGAAGCCAACAATGACAAGGAGAATTGTGGGGACAATATCAATGGAGGAGAGATAACTAAATGTCTGGATGATGGAAAAGAAATGAAGGAAAAACAAGGAGAAAGTCATGGCAGAGACTATGATAGGAGGAGCCTACAAGTGAAACTAAGCAGACCTTCTCTTCAAATTCACAGGGAGAATTGGGACTTAGAATAAAAAAAAAAAAAAAACAACTGTGGGACTGAAACAAAGATAAAGTAGTTAAATGAAACTCTCATTGAAGAACAAGAGAGTACCAGGGCAACTTGTCATTTCAACTTTAGAGCAAAACTTTAGACCTTTACACCCTGACATTTGGAGACCTCATCCAGCCTGAAGGTCAGCCACCCTTCTCTCACCCAAATGTGAATTCTGCCTGTCAATGACTTTCCCCCAAACCCAGAACTCCTGTGAAGCTTGTCAGTGTGTCATTATTAAATCTGAAAGAATGATTAACAACCATAGCAATGACTGTTGTAACGTACGTTATTGTGCATTGTTCAGCCATTAGGTTGTGTCCAACTCTCCGAGACCCCATGGACTGCAGCACGCCAGGCTTCCCTGTCCTTCACCATCTCCCAGAGTTTGCTCAAACTCATGCCCATTGAGTCAGTGAGGCCATCCAACCATCTCATCTTTTTTCTTCCCCTTCTCCTCCTGCCCTCCATCTTTCCCAGCATCAGGGTCTTTTCCAATGAGTTGGCTCTTCACATCAGGTGGCCAAAGTGTTGGAGCTTCAGCTTCTGATGAATGACCAGGGTTGATTTCCTTTAGGATTAACTGGTTTAATATGAGAGGATAGAAATTAGCATATGTAGCAATGATACCATAGCAGTGAGTACACTTAACACCTATATCATATTTTCTAAATACCAGTCTTTACCAAAGGGATCCAGTGCTCCCATGATTGAAGCAGAAGAGTTCAAGATGAACCTGGAATATCTCATTGAGTCAGAAAGTAAAGCATTGATCAGATAGCAATGGGAACCATTTCTAAAGGACAAAGAAGCCAGAATGATGATGTTCCCACTCTCCAAATCTGGGGCAATTAGAGCTTGAAAGTTAATAATATTATTAATGAAAAAATAATATTAATGGATGGTAACACATTGAGTAAAATAAGAATCCTCAAGCCCACACTGATATAGCTTTTGATAACAATAAATAAGCACATAAAAATAAATGGGGAGAAGAGAAAGTTCTTTCTTACAATAGATTGCCAAACAATAAATGTAGAAGGATGTATAAAATTTAAAAACTGTGAATGAATCCTAAGACAGTGGATGAAAACTTGATAAGGAATATAATATTTGCATAGTGTCAAGGCTTCAATAAAAATTATTAATTACAAAGAGAAAAATAGCAAATTTGCAGTGAAGAAACATATAGGAAACTACTTTCATCAAGTGATCAAAGTAACCAAACAACCAAATTTGCATGAACCAACATAAAGTGTCTCCTTATTCAATGCACTGAAAAGGATTCAGCATTACTTCTATGGCATTTGTATCAAAAAATGCTAAGTATGAATCTAATCATGAGGAAAGTTGGATAAACCAAGATCAAGGGATATATATCTTGTTATAGGCTATCTCTTATTTTGGGTCCTTGGAAGGAAATGAATCTTTGGATAATCATTTATTAATATAACACATTAATTATCATAAAATAAGAGACTATTAAAGGTCTGCACAGTCAAAGCTATGGTTTTTCCAGTAGTCATGGACGGATATGAGAGTTGGACCATAAAGAAGGCTGAAGTGCTGAAGAACTGATACTTTTGAATTGTGATGCTAGAGAAGACTCTTGAGAGTCCCCTGGACTGCAAGGAGACCAACCAGTCAATTCTAAAGGAAATCAGCCCTGAATATTCATTGGAAGGACTGATGCTGAAGCTGAGACTCCAATACTTTGGCCACCTGATGTGAAGAACTGACTCATTGGGAAAGACCCTGATGATGGGCAAGATTGAAGGCCAAAGGAAAAGGAAGTGGTAGAGGATGAGCTGGTTGGATAGCATCACAGACTCAATGGACATGAATTTGGACAACCTCCAGGAGGTTGGACAGAGGAGCCTGGCACGCTGCAGTGCATGGGATCGCAAAGAGTCAGACACATCTTAGCAATTGAACAACAACAAAAATATATTTAACTCTTGAAAGTCAGAATTATGTTTTATTTATCTCTGTCCCCACATTTTAGGACAGTGTGTGGTGTTGTAGCTTCTTGGTGAGTGTCTACTGAATGAGTGTCTCAGCCCAGAGGTTGTGGCAGGTTTGTACAGCCACCCAGTTTTAAACAGAGTGACCAGAGCCCAGTAACTTCATACATACATAAATGAACCTTGTATCAGACTATACAATATTTTGCACCCATAAAGCAGAAATTTAACAAGTCAATGCACAATTATTGAACATCTTTTCTGAGACAGGTAGGGGTTCAATAAATACTTTATGCATGAATGAATGAGCTTTAATTCAAACAGAGCAGAGTTTTCTCAGGAAGCATTTTCTAAGTGCAGATCACATATCATTTCAAGTGCTTTTGATGGCAACTATCATGAACTGAACTGAATTGATCATTCCAAAGAACAAATACTTCATTTTTAATATGCCTACATATATAATCAGAAGTGAATAAGGTGGGAAAAATAAAACCCATCAATCAAAAAGGGAAAAAAGTATTATGTGATTTTAGTTTCTGGCTTGCCTTTATTAACCAAATCTTAGGAAGTCTTAAAAAGAGTTTCATAACTCATTCCACTTAAGGAAATTTTTCCAACAGTGTATGGGGTTTAAATCTCTCTATAATGAGTTCTATAAACAGCAGGAAAAGAGGAAGAAGCTAAATGGAATTGTGTCAATAATGAAAGGAGGAAAGAATTTTCTTTTAACATTGAACAGCTAAGAAAATTTCCTATTTATAATCAGCATAGAGAAACACTAACAATCGCAGTGTACAGACTATACAACTGACTCTTGAATAAAGTGGGTTTGAACTTCAAAAGTCCACTTATATGCAGAATTTTTTAGTAGTAAGCACTATAATGCTACACAGTCCACAGTTGTTTGAATCCATGGATGCAGAGAAATTGCAGACACAAAGGGCTGAACATAAATTATACATGGATTAACCTCCCACACTGTTTAAGGGTCATCTGTATTCTGGTTAAATTCAGGACTTTCTAAAGAATTTTTTTAAAAATTGAGAATCTCAGCATAAAGGGACAAAATTGTTAGGCATCACCCTATATGTGATTGAAGTCCACCCTCACAGGTTGAAACTGGTTGATGAGAGCAAAATGAACAAACAAAAGGCACAATAAAATAAACAACCAGAACAAAAATGTTTGTGCTGAATGAATTGGATTTATTGTGATGAACAGCAAAACCCCTTCCTACTCACACATTTAACAGTAATGCATTGATATTGATGCAGAATTTCATGATACACGGGCAGAGCTACCATAGGAGACAGACTGTCTGCTTCATTAGTAAAATTCAAGTATGTTAGAGAAATACAAAATCTTGCTCTGACTGTAGATGAGTATCAGCTCAGCATTTGATGCCTGGGTGACTTGTTCAGCAATGTCAAAGATCAGGATCTCAGCAAGAAGACTGCAAAAACATGGACGATGTATCTCTCTCAAGCGTTGCTGGAGGCAGGAAGACAGTCATTGTTTTTCAGGCTGTTCTGCACACAGAGAATTGAGGGTGAGTCCCGTAGTCATCTGGAGTCATGGTCCATCAGTAGGTACTATAGCCAAAGCCAGAGCCGGAGCCCCATGGCCTATAACAGCTGCCCCCATAGCCACAGCCCAGGTTGCTAAAGTTGCTACCACCAAAACAGTAGCCCAGGGAGCTGTAGCCATTGCATCCATAACCATAATTCAGGGGAGAGCCAAGGGGCACAACGCAGTTCAGGGGGGTGGCTCTGAAGGTCCTGTGGAAATTGGTTCCATAGGAAGGATAGCCTGGGAAGTAGCTTCCGCAGCAGAAGAAACGAGTCATCGTGGCAGGAGTTGGGAAGGATTTGGATAGAATGTGAGGAGCAAGTTACCCAAGAAGGAATGAAGTTCTCATCCTGCACAGGACCTTTTATACCTCAAGCTGGTGGGCATGACATGCTTGCCTAGACATCTTGCCATAAATTTGCATAGATAATTCTATTATTGCTAATAAAATGCATATAAAGCAACCCACAGACTCTTTGCCCACATTTTTGTTGGCTTTTCTATTTGCAAAGGAATGTGTTGTATCTTCAAAGTCAGATCCTTCCTTGACATGCAAATGAATTCTTTTCATCAGTGTCCCATGGTTTAACAACTGTTCTGATTGCATCCTGTGAGGCTGTTTAAATTCTCTGATTATAAACTCCTCCCAGCTGACATAACTAAACTGAAAAAAGCTTTGGCAACAATGTAAACACTTTTATAGCTTGAAATTATCTCCATATATCATTCAAAGACATTGGTATATTAATGGGTATGGCGTTTCTTCTGGAATAGGAAAATTATTTGTAACTAGAGGTGGTGATTGCATCACCAGTGAATTATTCACTTTAAAAATGGCTTATCTTGTGTTTACATCTTGTAGCACTGAAACATGTACATTACCATATGTAAAATAGATAGCTGAAGGGAAGTTGCTGTATAACAAGGGGAGCTCAACATGGGCTTCCCTGGTGGCTCAGACAGTACAGAATCGGCCTGCAATGCAGGAGACCCAGGTTCAATCCCTGGGTAGGGAAGAACCTCTGGAGAAAGAAATAGCAACCCACTCCAGCATTCTTGCCTGGAGAATTCCACGGACAGAGGAGCCTGGCAGGCTACAGTCCAAGGGGTCACAAAGGGTCAGACACCACTGAGTGACTAACGCGAACACTTTAGAAGGGGAGGGATGAGGGGAAGGGAGGTTCAACAGGGAGGGGATGTATGTATACTTATGGCTGATTTATGTACAGCAGAAACCAACACAACTTGGGAAAAAAAATTATCCCCCAATTAAAATGGCTTGCTTTATGTTATGTGAATTTCATCTCAAATTTTTACAATTTTTAAACATTGCTACAGAAATCCATCAGAACAAGACTTTTTACAGAAGCTGAAAGAACACTAAATAATAGGAGAGCTATGGATAAAGTGGTTGTAATTTTCATGTATTTCATTTATGAGCATTATCCCTGTTACCATTTTCTTTTCATGGGGAACACACAATCTTTGGTTGTAAATCATGTTGAACATTGCCAAGCTGTCTTGTTGTGAAGTTGCCACACTGGAGCTGAGTGGAACGGTGCCCAATTTAAAGTCGTGTTATACCATGCTTGGTTCTTGTTCACTCCTAGTAAAACAGGCTTTGATACCATGATCTATTATGTAATACTAGTTGTATTTTAAGACGAAGCACTTACTTCTGCTCCCACTTTGCAGAAGTATGGCCACTTCTCATGACAAAAGTAAACCAGAAAGAATTTGAGATCAGCAAAGCTAAGTCTATTCTAATTCAAATGTTCAGAAAAGAATTGGTTTTTATAAGATCTAGATTCTCTGAAAATAGATAAAGAAAATTCTGGATACCAACTCCTTTTGCATATTCTCCCCTTAATGGACAACTATAGAGCCCAAAGAGCAAAACTAATCATTCCAGACATTTTCTCTATTAAAATTCGTCTTCTCTCAGGTTTCCTGACAGAAGAATTTCTTACAGATCATATTACTTAATTTTGGACATCTTTTTTTAATTCTAAAAACTGACTACGTGTTATGAGAATTTATAGTTAGAATCAAAAAGATAAGGTCTATTTTCAAATTTAATTTTTAACAAAAGGAATAAATAAAAATAGAGGTTATATCCACAAGAGTCCAGATGGTATAAATTCTACATAAGCTAATCCCAGAAAACTGGAAAATATGTCTGTGGGTTGGAGATGACAAAGGTGACTGCTCTCATTAAATTTTGACAATTTTGTGGTTGCTTGAAATTTTTAACTGCTGATTCTACCATGTAATGACATGTACGGATGTGAGAGCTGGACCATAAAGCAGATTGAAAGCCCAAGAATTGATGCTTTTGAACTGTGCTGCTGGAGAAGACTCTCGAGAGTCCCTTGGACTGCAAGGAGAACAAACAAGTCAATCCTAAAGGAAATCAACCCTGAATATTCATTGGAAGGACTGAAGCTGAAGCTGAAGCTCCAATACTTCAGCCACCTGATGGAAAGAGCTGACTCAATGGAAGAGACACTGTTGGTGGGAAAGACTGAGGGCAGGAGGAGGAGGGGATAACAGAGGATGAGATGGTTGGATGGCATCACCAATTCAATGGACATGAGTTTGAGCAAACTCTGGGAGATCATGAAGGACATGGAAGCCTGGCCTGCTGCAATCTGTGGGGTCTCAAAGACTCAGGCACAACTTAGCAACTGAACAACAAAACTATGCAGTGACATTTGAACCTGTAATTTGGATCTACTGCCACTAAGTGGCAATGATATTTCAGTTAGTCTGAAATATCTGGAGTTGGGATCTCAAATGTAAACAGGCAGAACACCCTAAAGAACTTGTTTGAGATTCAGATTTTCATAGCTCTCCTTTCCCACTACCAGCATAAGATCCTTAAAATCTATATTTCTAATGAGTATGTAAAGTCAGTCTCATAAATAAATCATCCTGAAAAATTCTGGACCCGGTCTTTCATGAGATCTCAAAGAATCTGTTTTTGCTTGGCTGTGTGAAATTGCCCTGAGCTGAGCTCTCTCTGACGAGTATGTTCAGTGTCAGTCACAGGTGGCCTATTTCCTTTCTCTCTGGGTGACGGAGATAATTAAGGAAAAAACCTTAGTTTGTCTTTTCCGTTCACCTGTGCTCTGATTCTTAGGATACACCTGAATGGAAATGGAAGTAATAGCGATGTGTGCAGGCATCTTTTACCAGGTGGTAATATCCACCTGGGTGGGCCTCTGAATTAGTTACCCCCAATTGAAAAAAAAAAAAAACCTCTTTGGCATGTTTCTTTTACCTTCCTGTCTCCTTTTAGACTTTCCCAGAGAAAATTCTCAGCCATGTATTTGATTGTTATTCAATATTTTTATTTTAAATGTTAGTAGTATCAAATATTTATGCATGGTTCTCTCAGTGCTAGGTTCTGCTGAAATACTGGAAATGGATAACATAGTAAGAAGACTTACTATGCACTTTTCTAAGCACTTGTGCTCAGTTGTGTGCAACTCGTTGGAACCCTTTGGACTGTAGCCCACCAGGCTCCTCTGTCCATGGGATTTTTCAGGCAAGAATATAGGGGTAGGTTGCCATTTTCTTTTCCAGGGGATCTTCCCAACCCAGGGATCAAACACACATCTCCTGTGTCTTCTGCATTGGCAGGAGACAATACACATATGACAAGTTTCACCCTTTTAAAGTATATAACTCTGTGATTTTCATATTCACAGAGTTGTCAACCAAAACCACTATTTAATTCAGAACAACTTCAGCACCTCAAAAAGAAACCCCATAATAATTAAAAGTTACCTCCATTCACAACCACTAATCTAACTTCTGTCTCTATGATTTGCCTATTCTGGACATTTCAAATAAATTTAAGCCTACTATTTACAGGCTTTTGGGTCTGGCCTTTTTCTCTCAGCATAATGTCTTCAAGGTTCATCTATATTGTAGCATGAATCAGTATTTAATTCTTTGTGATTGTCAAGTAGCATTTCATTGAATGGATATACCATAGTCTTCTTAATTCCTCAGTAGATGGCATTTCATGCTATTCATGGGGTTCTCAAGGCAAGAATGCTGAAGTCGTTTCCATTCCCTTCTCCAGTGGACCATCTTTTTTGTCAGAACTCTCTGCCATGACACATTGGTCTTGGGTGGCCCTACAAGGCATGACTCATAGTTTCATTGAGTTAGACAAAGCTCTAATCCACGTGAACATTTTGATTAGTTTTCTGTGATTGTGGTTTTTATTCTGTCTGCCCTCTGTTGGAGGAGGATAAGAGGTTTGTGCAAGCTTCCTGATGGGAGGGACTGACTTTGAGAAAAACTGAGTCTTGCTCTGGTGGGCAAGGCTGTGCTCAGTAAATCTTTAATCCAATTTTCTGCTGATGGGTGAGGCTGTGTTCCCTCCTGTAGTTTGGCCTGAGGCCAAAGTATAGCAGGGGTAAGGCTCCTCTAAAAGGACTTAGGTCAGCACAACATGCCTCCCAGGACTGCTGCTGTCAGTACCCCTGAACACAGAGTAGGCCACTGTCAACTCACGCCTCCACGGGAGACTCCCACACACACACACACAAGTCTGGCTCAGTCTCTTGTGGGGTCACTGCTCCTTTATCCTGGGTCCTGGTGCACCCAAGGTTTTGTGTGTGCCCTCCAAGAGTCTCTGTTTCCCCAGTCCTGTGAAAGTTCAGTAATCAAATCCCGCTGACATTCAAAGTCAGATTCCCTGGGGATTCTCAGTCCCTTTGCCAGATCCCCAGGTTGAGAAGTCTGTTGGGAGGTCTAGAACTTTCACAACACTGTGAGAACTTCTCTGATATCATTGTTCTCCAATTTGTGGATCACCCACCAGGCAGCTCTGTAGTGGGGCTAATGGCAACCTCAGGGGAACCAGAGATCAAATTTCTGACATCCATTGGATCATAGAAAAAGCAAGAGAATTCCAGAAAAACATCCACTTCTGCTTCATTGACTATGCCATAGCCTTTGACTGTGTGGCACAAAACAAACTGTGGAAAATTCTTCAAGAGATGGGAATATCAAACCACCCTACCTGCCTCCTGAGAAACCTGCATGCAGGTCAAGAAGCAAGAGTTAGAACTGGACATGGAACAACAGACTACTTCAAAATTGGGAAGGAGTATGTCAAGACTGTATATTGTCACCCTGCTTATTTAACTTATATGCAGAGTACATCATGCGAAATGCCAGACTGGATGAACCACAAGCTGGAATCAAGATTGCCAAGAGAAATATCAATAACCTTAAATATGTAGATGACACTACCCTAAGGGCAGAAAGTGAGGAGGAACTAAAAAGCCTCTGGATGAAGGTGAAAAAGGAGAGTGGAAAATGCTGGCTTAAAAATCAACATTCAAAAAACTAAGATCATGGCATCTGGTCCCATCACTTCATGGCAAATAGATGGGGAAACAATGGAAACAGTGACAGACTTTATTTTCTTAGGTTCCAAAATCACTGCAGATGGTGACTATAGCAATGAAATTGAAAAGCACTTGCTCCTTGGAAGAAAAGTAAAGTTGGTCATAGCTTTAATATGTCTTTTTTAGTCATAGCTTTTAATACGTCTCTGATAGACAGCATATCAAAAAGCAGAGACATTACTTTGCCAACAAAGGTCTGTCTAGTCAAAGCTATGGTTTTTCTAGTAGTCGTGTATGAATGTGAGAGTTGGACTCTAAAGAAAGCTGAGCACCGAAGAATTGATGCTTTTGAACTGTGGTGTTAGAGAAGACTCTTGAGAGTCCCTTGGACAGCAAGTTCAGACCAGTCAATCGTAAAGGAAATAGACCCTAAATATTCATTGGAAGTACTGATGCTGAAGCTGAAGTTCCAGTACTTCAGTCATGTGATGTGAAGAGCCGTCTCATTGGAAAGGATCATGACACTGAGAAAGAGTGAAGGCAGGAGGAGAAGAGGGTGACAAAAGATGAGATGGTTGAATGGCATCATCGACTCAATGGACATGAATTTGAGTAAACTCTGGGAGACAGTGAAGGACAAGGAAGCCTGGTGTGCTGCAATCCATGGGGTCACAAAGAGTCCAACTCAACTGAGCAACTGACCAATAAGAAAAGATTGGACACTTAAGTTTTTTCCAGTATTGGGCTATTATGATTAATGCTGCCATGAACATTTATTTGCATATGAATGATTTTTTTAAATGTTAAAAATTGAGCTCCTAATTTTCTCCCACATATCTATTCCTCCTCTAGTCTTTTGCACCTTAGTAAATAATATTGCTATCTAATTGCTCAGAACAAAAACATAACTCCTTTTTTCATGTAATTCCTTTATCCTGTATTTCATGTAATTCCTTTATCCATCAGATCCAATCAATGCTGCCTCTAAATACCTATCAAATCCACACCCATCTTTCCATTCTGACTGCTGTCATCTAGTCAAACCACTACCATTCCTACCCAGCACCACTGCCGTAGCATCCTCTCTGGTTTCCCTTTTCCCACTTTTACTGTCCCTCCACATCAGCTAATGTGATTTTTTTTTTTTTTTTTCAAAATAAACTGTGCTCTACTTTACTTAGAAACCCATCAGTGACTTCCTATTGCTAAGTGATTTCCTATTCCTATTGCTATTCCTATTGTCTAAGAGACAAGTAAAAGCTCAAATTTCTGACATGGCCTGGTTTCCAACCTCATTTCATACTTCTTTTCCTCCTTTCTGATGATCCAGCCACTGTGGTCACCCCTCTCATTGTCTGTCTCCCCTGGTGGTAGGCGGCTTGTCTGTCTTGCTTGTGCCTAACTGATACACAGTTGACACTCAATAAATATCTCTTAATCTAAATTCATGAATAGATGAGTGCATGAATGAGAGAGTGGTAGGAGGGTGCAATGAAAGATGAGTATGATTTGAACAAGGGGAGATCAAAAGATATTCAGGATGAAGAAACAGCATCAGCAAAGACATCACAGAAGTGCACATGTTTGTTTAGGGATTAGTGAGCTGATCCATTTAGATGGAGGAATGAACATATGGAGGGAATTAAGGCACAGTTTCTAGCATAGCCATATCAGAGTTGGGGAAGGGATGGCCTTCCCCATCCCTTGGGGATGAGGTGGGAAGAGATAAAGTGCTGCTACTAAAGGATTTAATTGAGGAAATAGTGTGATTAGAACTGGCTTAGTGTGAATAATGGATTGTGGAAGAGAACTGTGAAGGATATAGAGCTATTAGTATTCTATTAGAATTGTCAATTTAAAAAAAAAAAACTGAGCCTCTGAGTGATGCTTGTGGCAATAAAATTGGGAATAAGAAGGCAATTTGAGTGGCATCATGGTAAATGTATGGGATTTATTTAGCAATGAATAAAATGTCATTTATGAAAGAAAGAAAGGAAACCAAACACTTACTCTGGTACCTAGGTAAAAGGTGTGTCTAGTAATGGCATAGGCACATCAAGAGAAGGAGCTTAATTTTGAGACATCACTCAAAGATATTATAAATATTTGGGGGGGAAATGTTCTTCTGTTGAAAGGAAAGAAGGTAATGCAAAGATTGAGTTTCATCTTTCTTAAAGTAATATTTCAAGCAATGTTGGTAAATAAATCCACTGGATAGAACAAGAGTGAGAACAGAATACTGGGGACACAGGGGTTTTTAGGGGGATGAGGACCAACAGAAGTCAGAGGGGTGGAGTGTTGTGGGGAAGTCAAGATAACTAAGCTAACAGATGCCATAGCAGGTGGGGACTTTTAAAGTCAGAAAAGCTGATATTACTTAATTCCAGACAGAGTCAAGGAGGATGGAGATTGGGATCACGTCACTGAATTTGGCAAAAAGAGTTTGCTGATGACATTTGAGGAAAAAATTTCAGTGAAAGAATGGGGAGAATCTGCACCACAAGTGATTAAGAACTATAGCAGTGATTTTTTTTTTTTTTTTAATGAATAAACATTGACTATCCTTTACAGATGCTGGAGAAGGAAACAGCAACCCACTCCAGTACTCTTGCCTAGGAAATCCCATGGACGGAGAAGCCTGGTAGGCTACTGTCCATGGGGTGGCAAAGAGTTGGACACGACTGAGCAACTTTACTTACTTACTTACTTACAGATGATGATCAAGGAAGGAGAGAAAAGTGATGACAAAATATAGCTTGAAGGGTAGAACGATCAAGCATTAGTTTCTGCTTTGGTGATAGGTATGTTCAGATCAGATCACATCAGTTGCTCAGTCGTGTCTGACTCTTTGCGACCCCATGAATCGCAGCACGCCGGGCCTCCCTGTCCAACACCAACTCCCAGAGTTCACTCAAACTCATGTCCATCGAGTCAGTGATGCCACCCAGCCATCTCATCCTCTGTCGTCCCCTTCTCCTCCTGCCCCCAATCCCTCCCAGCATCAGAGTCTTTTCCAATGAGTCAACTCTTCGCATGAGGTGGCCAAAGTACTGGAGTTTCAGCTTTAGCATCATTCCTTCCAAAGAAATCCCAGGGCTGATCTCCTTCAGAATGGACTGGTTGGATCTCCTTGCAGTCCAAGGGACTCTCAAGAGTCTTCTCCAACACCACAGTTCAAAAGCATCAATTCTTCGGCGCTCAGCCTTCTTCACAGTCCAACTCTCACATCCATACATGACCACAGGAAAAACTATAGCCTTGACTAGATGGACCTTTGTTGTTAGATATATGCAATATGTTTATGTGCTGTGTGATATATATGTGTATCCACATGTACATATGTATGTGTGTGTGTGTGTGTATATACATATATATATATATATAAATCCTCAGTGTTAGAGTTGGAGGAAACATTGGTCCAACTCTCTCTTCATTTTACACACAAAGAAAATGAGATCCAAGGAAGAAAGTGAAATATCCAATGTTACACTATCAGTTTTGCTTGTAGCATAGATCAAGAAGTTTTGAGTCCTTGTCTATTAGAGACTTGAAACAAACCAATTTATCAGAAAAATAAATAAATAAATAAAACTGATTTCTTTTCTGTGCCTTCCTTGCTATAATGAACAGACCTAGGCTCTCCCCCATGATCCATGTCTCCTGGTATTCACACTCTTGAGAAATACTTCTCATCAGCGTGTGGGACCTGTGACATGCTTATAATGAATTGGAAGAAAGCTATGACAAATCTAAGTAGTGTATTAAAAAGCAGAGACATCATTTTGCCAACAAAGCTATGTATAGTTGAAGCTATAGTTTTCCCAGTAGTCATGTATGGATGTGAGAGTTGGACCATAAAGAACCCTGAGTGCCAAAGAACTGTTGCTTTCAAACTGTGTTGCTGGTTAAGACTCTTGAGAGTCCCTTGGACTGCAAGGAGATGAACCAGTCAGTCCTAAAGGAAATCAACCCTGAATATTCATTGGAAGGATTGATGCTGAAGCTGAAGCTTCAATACTTTGGCTACCTGATATGAAGAGCCAACTCATTGGAAAAGACCCTGACGCTGGGAAAGACTGAGGGCAAGAGGAGAAGGGGGAGACAGAGGATGAGACAGTTGGATGGTATCACTGACTCAATGGACATAAATTGGAGCAAATTCTGGGAGATGCTAAAAGATGTGGAAGTCTGGTGTGCTGCAGTCCATGCATTCTCTAAGAGTTAGTCACAACTGAGCGACTGATCAACAACAGTGACAGGATGTCAGTTCTCTAATTATATTACATGACATTTTAACATCTGTCTTGGTGAGAGGCTCTCTCCCTTGCTGGATTTGATAAATACAAGTACCACGTTGCAGACACCCACATGGCAGGGAACTCCAGCCAGCAGCCAACCAAAGAAACGGAGACCCTCAGTCCAATAAAGTGAAAGTGAAAAGTGAAACTGCAACGCCATGGACTGTAGCCCACCAAGCCCCTCTGTCCATGGGATTTCCCAGGCAAGGGTACTGGAGTGGGTTGCCATTTCCTTCCCCAAGGGACCTTCCCAACACAGGGATCGATCCCAGGTCTCCCACATTGCAGGCAGACACTTTACCATCTGAGCCACCAGGGAAACCTCAGTCCAATAAGCCACAAGGAATTGAATTCCACCAACAATGGTGTGAACTCAGAAGTGGATCCTTCTCCATTTGAGCCTTGAGATGAGGCTGCAGCCCCAGCAGGCACTCTGGCTGAAGCTCTCAGATGAGACATTGAAACACAGATCTCAATGAAGCAGTGCCCAGAATCCCAACCCACAGAAACTGGGATAAATATATATATGCTATTTGGAACCTCCAAGTTTGTGATGATATTGTTACACATCAAGAGAAAACTAGTACACCTCACATACCAATGCACATGCACACACGTGTTCACAGAAGTATAGATGCAACCCATCACAGATACAAAATTCTCCAAATATATCTGAAAACCTCTCATATTTCTCCATCACCACTGTCACCAGCCATCAAGAGACATTATCTTTTTGCTCTCTACTCACTGCTTCAAATTTGAGGTGAATTCCTCTTCTGCACCCTGCTTGGCACAAGGAAGAAAGGGTAGATACCTGCTCACCCACTTGCTCCTAGATAACTATCCTCCTCACCATTGCATCAGGTTATCACAATTGTTCCCACCTGTTTCAATGGTTCTGCATGTGACCGGTCATCTCTGCTTCCCATCTTTAAACTGTAGTGAAAGTGTTAGTGGCTCAGTCGTGTCCAACTCTCTGTGACCCCATGGAACATAGCCCACCAGGCTCCTCTGTCCAGGGATCTCTCCAGATGAGAATACTGGAGTGGGTTGCCATTCCCTTCTCCAGGGGATCTTCCTGACCCAGGGATCGAATTTGGGTTTCCTGCACCAAAGGCAGATTCTTTCCATCTCTGCGAGATACTTTATTCCTGTTCTCCTCTGATATCAATCTTTTTTTTATTTTTCCAGTATTGTTATAATTTAAAAAAAAAAAGAAGTTATCTTTTCCATATTATTTCTAGGGATGTGGTGAAGGAGCAGGAGGTGGATGCCTATGTTCCATCTGTCATTTTGTTACAATACCCTTTCCAAAGTAATTTTTACTATATTATGCTGCCTCTCCCCAAATCCATTTATGGACACTTTTCCTGGAACTAAATTCTGGCAGGGACTTTTTATAATGGTTCTAGTAAGTACTATACAGCCACTGCAAATTATATTTATGGAGAATGTTTAATGGTATTGCCAAATTTTCACACTATAATGTAAGTAATAAGGTGGTATAAAAACTGTATGAGTCTTCATTCTCCTTGAGGCAAAATTTTAAGCCATACTATTGAATGATATTTAAAGGAAAACAGAAAAGGAGTTGGAAACAGACCTTGAGAAATTTCAAAAAGAGAAGTAGAAAGAGAGAAAGCTATATATATATATATACACACACACACATATATATTGGGTTGGCCCCAGAATTCATTCAGTTAGTGAATACATTTTTCAAAAAAGTTCTTGGTGAAAATGAAAAACGTGTCTTTTATTTTTACTTAAAAATCAAACAAACTTTTTGGCCAACCATGTATACAGAGAGGGACTTCCCTGGTGACTCAGTGGTAAAGAATCTGCCTGCAATGCAGGAGACCCAGGTTCAGTCCCTGGGCGGGGAAGATCCTGTGGAGGAGGGCATGGCAAATCACTCCAGTACTGTTGCCTGGAGAATCCCATGGACAGAGGAGCCTGGCAGGCTACAGTCCATGGTGTCACACAGAGTCAGACACAACTGAAGTGACTAAGCAACAGCAGCAGCAGCACAGAGAGAGAGGGGGGCTTCCCTGGTGGCTTAGACGGTAAAGAATCTTCTGCAATGCAGGGTTTGACCCAGGAAGATCCCCTGGAGAAGGAAATGGCTTCCCATTTGAGTGTTCTTGTCTGGAGAATCTCACAGACAGAGGAGCTTGGCAGGCTACAGTCATAGGGTCGCAAACAATCAGACACAACTGAGTAACTAACTCTTTCACTTTTCATATTTATATAAAGAGAGAGAGAGAGAAAGCAGTAAACAAGACTGCGGAAATCCTGGGAGGCTTCCTGGAGTTGGACATAAGTGGCTGATTCCTATAGGAGAGTAGAAAAGACCCAAGAGAAGTGAGCAAAGGAATTGCAGATCAAAGGGTCAACGGAGGTGAAAAAAGAGGATGAGAAAAGCATTGTACATTTTAGGCGTTGAGACATTCAAATCACAGGATCTGGCACAAAAGGTGCATTTTTATAAGCATTTTTAAATACATTAATTAATTGATACTAATGGACCAATTAATAAAGCAAAAGAAAAAAAAGTTCTGAATGAAATCAATATTGTAGCATCTTTATAGCAGCCAAACAGCGTCAACCTTGAACTGTCTGGGGAGCCGTGTCCTAAAGCTTGCTGCCCTCTACAGGCTGTCAGCGTAACAGGCGCTGCTCAGAGAAGCTTAAGTCTTGGTCTGCCTCCAACTCCTGCATCACTGTGCATGCGTCATCCCACTTTGAACCAGCCCCGCTCTGTCTGTCCCAGTATCTTCACAGAGATGATGCAGCCGGGGGCCAACAGCGAGGTACCAGGAATTGTTAGCGCCCAAAACAGCAGCCCATCGACTCTCGTTAAACGTGTGCTCTGTGTGCTCAGTCATGTCCGACTCTGAGACCCCCGACTGTAGCCCACCAGCCTCCTCTGTCCATGGAAACCTCCAAGCAAGAACACTGGAGTGCGTTGCCATTTCCTCCTCCAGGGGATCTTTGGCAGGCAGATTCGTTTACCACAGCACCAGCTGGGAAACACCTTTAATCTATCTCCACTGTTTCTGAGCTCCTAGTCCATCTGTCAGAGCAGAGATTGTCCTACAACAATTGTCAGAGAACAATCACTCTAACGTGGCCTTTGGCTATCATTACTTCCTGTATTTTTCCATTCCTCAGTTTCATCAGAGAAGAGCATAACACAGGCTTTAGGTAAGAAATGAGAGATTCCTGTTGGCACAGTTCGTCCAAGAATATCTGTTTCCTCAGTTTCCCAAGCAGAGAAGCAAACCAATTGAAAATAAATACTAAATAAATAAAGACTTTAAAATATCATCAGGGCTCCTAAATGTCATAAAACAGTGGACCCTAGATCCTTTAGTGATTGCTGTGATTCTGTTCATTATTTTATATATGACTCAATAGAATACTCCTTTGTCAGCACACAACCATTGCATCAAAACAGAAGAATTTTCCTGACATCAAGCTTAATGTTCTCTATATAATTAAAGTTTGAAAGTCAGAAATTTGGAGATAACTTCAAAACCAGAAGTGAATAAAGATTGTTATCTAAAGTACCATGAAAAAGAACTTTTTAAAGTTTTGATCTTATTATTCAGTGTATTTATTCAGACAGTCAACAAATATCTATTCAGTATCCTTTATGTAGAAAGTACTTTCCCAGTCACTGTTGAAAATATAAAGATTAAAAGATATAGTCACAGACTTTCAGGAATTTGCAAAGGGAGTGGAAAAAGGAGATAGGATGAATTGTGCTGATACCTAAGAACACCAAGAGCCATCAGAAGGTAAATTCACTATCTGGGTTTAGAGTGAGATGGAGGGAGTCAGACTGGAGACCTAAGAGTCATGAAAAAAGATGGGAAAAGCCGTGATGAAGGATGCCATGACAATAACCATGATAGAAATAAAAATTAAAATTAAATAAACTGTCCTTTCTATAAAGTAGAGAAGAGTAAATAGTGAGTCCAGCCAAGAGCAATGAAAAGCTTTATCTTTGAAATAACAGTAATAGTAGAATTAATGAACCTACAGAGAAACAAAGTATTCACGTTAAGCCTAGAGAACCAAACTGCCTTCCCAGGTCTAACAGAGAATTGAGACATCTTCTCACCAATAAAACCACACTTATTTTTAACTAGTTCCAGGCAAGTTGCCCAAATGTTTCTTAGATATAGGCTATTTTCATCTTTTCTTTTCTGAGCACTCTCTTATGGCATAGATAGAAAATAGAACTATTCCTATATGAAGAGTCTGAGTATTGGATTAATATTTTAAAACCCTTTGTGAACATCTTCTAAAAGCCCATAAAATTCAGACTGTTTCCTTACACAAGGAAGTGATATATCACTTAATATCATTATGTCCTTGGGAAAGAAGAAAAGAAGTAGAGAGAAGTTTTAAAAAAACAAAACTAAAATGATGATCACGGGTGCCATTAAATAAACTTTATTGTAACAAAGAAAACAAATTATGACCACTGGTCAAGTTTCAGACCTGGATTTTGTAACCTCTAAAAATTTTACGTTCTTCTGGACATCAATAGTTTCCACTGTACTTGGAACATCCACAGAATTCCCAGCAACCCAGAAAGGACTATTCTGACAGACTGGCCATTATTAACATTATAATTAGCACCAATAAGTTGTTGTTGTCCAGTTTCTCAGTCATGTCCAAGTCTCTACAGTCCCATGAACTGCAGTACACCAGGCTCCCCTGTCCAATTCGTGTCCATTGAGTTGGTAAGAATAACAACAAAAATTACTATTTGTTTAATACTTAATGTATTTGCCTCTCCTCTAAGTGTTTTACATGCATTATTTCTCATAATCTTCACAAAATCCTGATGAGGAATCACCGTCTACTCTTATGTCCATATTTTAGTTGAGGACACTGAGGAAAAGAGATCAGATCAGATCACATCACATCAGTCGTTCAGTCGTGTCCGACCCTTTGCAACCCCATGAATCGCAGCACGCCAGGCCTCCCTGTCAAAAACCAATCCTGGAGTTCACTGAGACTTATGTCCATCGAGTCAGCGATGCCATCCAGCCATCTCATCCTCTGGCGTCCCCTTCTCCTCCTGCCCCCAATCCCTCCCAGCATCAGAGTCTTTTCCAATGAGTCAACTCTTCGCATGAGGTGGCCAAAGTACTGGAGCTTCAGCTTTAGCAGCATTCCTTCCAAAGAAATCCCAGGGCTGATCTCCTTCAGAATGGACTGGTTGGATCTCCTTGCAGTCCAAGGGACTCTCAAGAGTCTTCACCAACACCACAGTTTAAAAGCATCAATTCTTTGGCACTCAGCCTTCTTCACAGTCCAACTCTCACATCCATACATGACCACAGGAAAAACCATAGCCTTGATTAGACGAACCTTTGTTGGCAAAGTAATGTCTCTGCTTTTGAATATGCTATCTAGGTTGGTTATAACTTTCCTTCCAAGGAGTAAGCGTCTTTTA
>NW_011494940.1:5562519-5563207 GCF_000754665.1 Bison bison bison
TCATACTGTTTCCACTGTTTTCCCATCTATTTCCCATGAAGTGGTGGGACCGGATGCCATGATCTTCATTTTCTGAATGTTGAGCTTTAAGCCAACTTTTTCACTCTCCACTTTCAATTTCATCAAGAGGCTTTTGAGTTCCTCTTCACTTTCTGCCATAAGGGTGGTGTCATCTGCATATCTGAGGTTATTGATATTTCTCCCAGCAATCTTGATTACAGCTTGTGTTTCTTCCAGTCCAGCATTTCTCATGATGTACTCTGCATATAAGTTAAACAAACAGGGTGACAATATACAGCCTTGACGAACTCCTTTTCCTATTTGGAACCAGTCTGTCGTTCCATGTCCAGTTCTAACTGTTGCTTCCTGACCTGCATATAGGTTTCTCAAGAGGCAGCTCAGGTGGTCTGGTATTCCCATCTCTTTCAGAATTGTCCACAGTTTATTGTGATCCACACAGTCAAAGGCTTTGGCATAGTCAAGAAAGCAGAAATAGATGCTTTTCTGGAACTCTCTTGCTTTTTCCATGATCCAACAAATGCTGGCAATTTGGTCTCTGGTTCCTCTGCCTTTTCTAAAACCAGCTTGAACATCAGGAAGTTCACGGTTCACATATTGCTGAAGCCTGGCTTGGAGAATTTTGAGCATTACTTTACTAGCGTGTGAGATGAGTGCAATTGTGTGGTAG
>NW_011494940.1:5563597-5580610 GCF_000754665.1 Bison bison bison
TTTCTCCTTTGCTTTTTGCTTCTCTTCTTTACACAGCTATTTGTAAGGCCTCCCCAGACAGCCATTTTGCTTTTTTTGCATTTCTTTTCCATGAGGATGGTCTTGATCCCTGTCTCCTGTACAATGTCACGAACCTCATTCCATAGTTCATCAGGCACTCTATCTATCAGATCTAGGCCCTTAAATCTATTTCTCACTTTCACTGTATAATCATAAGGGATTTGATTGAGGTCATACCTGAATGGTCTAGTGGTTTTCCGTACTTTCTTCAATTTCAGTCTGAATTTGGCAATAAGGAGTTCATGGTCTGAGCCACAGTCAGCTCCTGGTCTTGTTTTTGCTGACTGTATAGAGCTTCTCCATCTTTGGCTGCAAAGAATATAATCAATCTGATTTCGGTGTTGACCATCTGGTGATGTCCATGTATAGAGTCTTCCCTTGTGTTGTTGGAAGAGGATGTTTGTTATGATCAGTGCATTTTCTTGGCAAAACTCTATTAGTCTTTGCCCTGCTTCATTCCGTATTCCAAGGCCAAATTTGCCTGTTACTCCAGGTGTTTCTTGACTCCCTACTTTTGCATTCCAGTCCCCTATAATGAAAAGGACATCTTTTTGGGGTGTTAGTTCTAAAAGGTCTTGTAGGTCTTCATAGAACCGTTCAACTTCAGCTTCTTCAGTGTTACTGGTTGGGACATAGACTTGGATTACTGTGATATTGAATGGTTTGCCTTGGAAACGAACAGAGATCATTCTGTCATTTTTGAGATTGCATCCTAAAGTAATTTATCCAGGGTCATGTGGCTCTTACGTTGTCAAGAGTTCGAAGTACCATCTGAGAGGCACGGGGGAAATGATAAGTGTAAGTGATAGAATAAGCAAGAGTCTAATAAAGCAATAGCTTAGGACACAAATCAAGGTAAAAGCTTGAGTCAGATCACGTGACTCTGTATTTTGTTTGATGATTTTGTTGTGCCTTTTAGCAGAAAACAGTGGCTCAGAAAAGCTTAGACTATCGGGATTGTTGTGTTCCCCAACACTGGGTTCTAGTGCAAAGAAAGGAGATAAAAATAGCAAGAGATGCTGCACACAAAAAAGAAAGAAAGAAAAGAGATTTCCCTGGCACTGTGTAGAACTAAGATCCCACATGTGTGCCACCAAAAAGAAAAGAAAAAGAGAGAGAGAGAGATCCTGGACTATCTCAGAAAAGCCAAATTAAGTTGGGTAACAGAGGTATCTAGGTAGAACTGAATTGATAGGTAGGCATGTAGGGGAGTGGAGAAGGAAATGGCAACCCACTCTAGTGTTCTTGCCTGGAGAATCCCAGGGATGGGGACCCTGGTGGGCTGCCGTCTATGGGGTCGCACAGAGTCGGACACGACTGAAGCGACTTAGCAGCAGCAGCAGCAGCATGTAGGGGAGAGGAGAGTAGCCTTTCATTGTGCAGCTTTCATAGAAGTATTTGTTTAATACTGTGATTGACTCATGATGTTACCATCAAAAAAGAAAAATGGCACAGTTCCCAGAAAGGGCAATTTGGCACTGTCTAGGAAAATTTCATATACATTTGCTTTTTGACTAAGATACTTCTTAAGTGTCTGTCTCAATGATTCAATGGCAAGTTATTCATTGCCTCACTATTTTTAAAGGTAAATGGTTGAAAACAACCCACATTTTTACCAACAGTAGACAGGCTGAATAAACTATGCTACATCTATATAATTTTGTAGTCAAGCAACTCTGAAGCAATTGGGGGAAGATCCCTGTGTGCCCACAAGGGATTTCTAAGAAATAAATTCTTAGAATTTCTAAGCAAGAATGTCACAGTACAGCACATTTTCGTCATGCTACATACTGGGTAAGAAAAAGGCATATACAAATATTTTGGAGAAGGCAATGGCACTCCACTCCAGTACTCCTGCCTGGAGAATCCCATGGACAAAGAAGCCTGGTGGGCTACAGTCCATGGGGTCGCAAAGAGCCAGACATGACTGAGTGACTCACACGCACACATACACACACACAAATATTTACCCACCTTTGCTTACAATGTTTAAAAGAATGGAAAAATAAATCAAAAACTTGTAAAAATAGCTACCAGTACAAGGAGAACAGGATGCAGGGCGTAGGATATACCTCCTTTCATATATTTGAATTTGTAATCATGTAACTTAATAAATTTCAAAAATTAAATAGAAAGAAAGAAGGAATCCGAAAATTGAAAGCAATGTGAAGCAAATGAATCTAACTAAATCTCATGATGGTGGTGTAACCCCTCAAAGAATTATTTCAAGTGATTTTTAACATACAGAGTTTGTACTGCACATCCCTGGAGGTAAAATAATCCTAAAATGAAAAGAAAAAGCTTCAAAATCTTTGAATTTATATTCAGTAATCTCGTTGTTAGTAATAACATTTGTTCTGTTATTCCAAAACTATTAAAGCTATCAGAAAGTGTAAATAAAAAAACAAAGATTTTCAGCTTAAGATACTGGAAAAGCTTAAATTCAAAGAAGTAAGATAAAAATCCTATAAATTCAAATTAGAACTATCGGGGGGGAAATCAGTGCATGCTTTTCTCCTTAAAAATTACAAGCTTCCTGGTTTTGTCTACTAAAATTGTCTACAATGACAGCTCAGTAGCAGTGAGGGCAAATAGCGTTCAGATTATGTGTTCTTAGCATCATTTTGAATTAAAAGGAAAGAATTTCCTAGGGAAATGACTGGTTCCAGGTCTGGCAGGAAATGTGGAAAATGAGCCACAGACATCTATGTGACTGGGAAAGGGGCGGGGAGGGCAGGAGTGGGGGAAGAAAGTAAGAGGAATAGCCTAAGTCTAACCAAGCCTCTAGGCCAGGGTTTCTCAGCCTTGGTACTATTGACACTTGGAGTCCATTCTTTGGATGCAGACTGCCCAGTCCACTGTATGATGTGTATTTAGCAGCATCCAGGCACCTTAAAGTCATGTAACTATTTTAATAAATTTCGAATATTAAATTGAAAGACAAAAGGAATCTGAAATTTGAAAGCAATGTGAAACAAATGAATCTGATTTAAATAAGTACTTTTATTCCGACTCAACCCAAATATATAACTCTTATTAAAATATTTAGGCTAGGACAAAAGTAGATAAAGAACATAGACTGAAAAAAATAGCATTTATGTTTGCAACTTGGGAGAAAAAAGTAAGAAAACATTTCAGAAAGAAACAGGATAATTAGAGACCAAAAAGAGAACTTGGTGATTCATTTAAGATTTTTAATATTCATAACTTTTCTTTGAAATATGGAGACAAAATGTCAGTCCTATGACTGTAAGAGAGAACAGTTAAAGCCTTGTGCCAAGAATAGGGATCTCTTCTATGAAATATCTTTTATTCAGTAAAAGAAATTCAAATCTGAAGTTTACTACTAAATGGAAGATTACGTTTTCTTAAAATAAATTCACTTCTAACAATAAGTTAGAATTGTTTAACAAAGTTTATTTTACAATGGCTTTATTTCACAAATATATGAATAAAAGTTTGTCTAATGAACAGTCCCCCAGAATTATCATAGTCCATGAGTTGTAGAAACCTGTCTTACACATTAAAATTTTCACTACTCTTAGTGAAAAATTCAGCGGGAACTTATATGTCCTAAATAAGCATGAGTGTGATGTGGTATATTGTAATATTTAAATAAAGGGGAGAGATGTTTCATTTAATTTTCTAGTATTCTCAGAAACACTCTTCTGGATGTCATCTCTTAATAGGAAAACTAATTAAGCAGTTGACAACTTTCGTTCACTTTCAAAGGACTATTCCAAGAAATACTGCAATCTTATCCTTTTATTTCCTTTCAAGGGAATATAAAACTTCTAAAACACATTTCCATGTAAATGCTTGAACTTCAGGGAGGTATTAATGAATGAACCATTACATCTGTTCAAATAGGAAAACAAAATAAGTGAGCTCTAAATCAGTTTATAAGAAAAAAGAAAGGAAAGAAAATCTTCACTTGGGGTGGGGGGGAATATCATTATACTATGTTCAGAAATGATTAAAAAGCCATGTGTCTTTCCAGCAATATCACAATGACTTCTAATATCTCTGCTTCCAAACTCTTTCTTCTTCCTACCCATTTTTCAATTCTTTAAGTGTTCACAAAGCTCAGCACCATTTTATTGTATTCAACAGCTATCATTGACTTCCCGTTACTAAGTAGTTCAAACTTACTAACCACTAAGCTCCTCCACAGGCTCTTGTTCTTCCTTTCTGTGCACCAGGCAACTAGAATTAACACCATTTCCAAGTGTGCATTGCTGATTCTTACTCTAAAATTTTAGTTCCTATTGACTGTTTATTGGAACATCTCCTTTACTAAAACCATCTCAACCTTTGAGATACCCATGGCTCAAATGATAATCTGCCTGCAATGTGGGAGACATGGGTTCCATCCCTGGGTCAGGAAGATCCCCTGGAGGAGGGCATGGCAACCCACTCCAGTATTCTTGCCTGGAGAATCCCCATGGGCAGAGGAGCCTGGCAGGCTGCAGTCATGGGGTCACATCAGACATGACTGAGCGACGAACACACCATTTACATCATGATTCAATTAAATGCCACTTCTTCTAAGAAAGTAACCCAATCAACCTATCAAAAGTTACTTTGCCTAAATCTTTGACCCACTATTAGAGCAAAAGTATTCTTATTTTTTACCTGAATAAAACTTGAATCACTTAAACTCTACCATGAAGTCCTTGAAAGGAAGGATGGCAATATTTTTCTCAGACCCACCTGGCTCTGGGTCTGCCAAAGTTCAAATGAAGGAGGGTTATACAAACAGCCATCCACCGCCTTCAGCTGGACTTCTAAAAGTGGGTACCTCTGAGCGATTGCTCCTTTTCTGAGATGCGTGAATCATGCAGGTAAAACCTTGGGAAACAGAGAATTATAAATTAACTTACCTGTAACAACGTGGGTAATAGGACATGTTGTAGAGGAAAGAGCCCAGAAGGGAAGAAAAGCCCAGAAGGTTAGACAAACAAGGCTGGAGAGAAACGCAAAGAGGAAGCAGAGGAGAAGGATGGTTAAGTAGGAGCTGAAAGGGCAAAGACACTGACAAAAGAGAAGAAATCAAATGGAAATCTCCAAGGGAAATGGAAATTCAGAGAAGGAAGAAGCAATACAAAGAAGGATTTCAGTAACTTAAATTGCAAGATATGTGATATAATCCCTTCATCTTCATTCTCATCAATGCCTTGACATTGAAATTTGAGGTGATATGACTCGTGTAATGGAAAGTGATCGAGGTAAGGCTGCTCACTGCTCAAAAGCCAATTTAGAGGCAAGGCTGGTGGAAAGGAAAGTTTGCTTTATTTTGGATGCCAGCAACAACGTCAAGGCGGGGGATTCCACCCCTGCCCCATCCAAGGCTGACTCCCCAACTGACAATCAATGGGCAAGGGATTTTATATATAGAGGGAGGTGGCTTCATGCAGAAACAGTACAGTAAGCTCTGCCAGTCATCTTGACATTGGTCATGTGGTGATTTGACCACTGTCATCTTGACTGATTTGGGGCTTCCCTGATAGCTCAGTTTGTAAAGAATCCGCCTGCAATGCAGGAGACCTGGGTTTGATCCCTAGGTTGGGAAGATCCCCTGGAGAAGGGAAAGCCTATCCACTCCAGTATTCTGGCCTGGAGAATTCCATGGACTGTATAGTCCATGGGGTCACAAAGAGTAGGACAGGACTGAGCAACTTTCACTTCACTTTCATCTATTGAGGGCGTCCCTTGTGGCTCAGCTGGTAAAGAATCCACCTGCAATGCAGGAGACCTGGGTTGGGAAGATCCCCTGGAGAAAGGAAAGGCTATCCACTCCAGTATTCTGGCCTGGAGAATTCCACAGATGAGTTCATGGGCTCCCAAAAAGTCGGACATGACTGAGCGACTTTCACTACACTTCATCTATTGATTTAGGTACAGTTTGTCTTCAGGTCCAGGGTAGGTTTGTTCCCAGTTTTCTGAGGCCAGTTCTTGGAATTGTAACAGCTTCTGTTATGGGTACAGTCTTCAGTTCAGTTCAGTTCAATCACTCAGTTGTGTCCGACTCTTTGCAACCCCTTGAACCGTGGCACCCAAGGCCTCCCTGTCCATCACCAACTTCTGGAGTCCACCCAGCCCACCTCTGTCATCCCCTTCTCCTCCTGCCTTCAATCTTTCCTAGCAACAGGGTCTTTTTAAATGAGTCAGCTCTTTGCATCAGGTGGCCAGAGTATTGGAGTTTCAGCTTCAGCATCAGTGTTTCCAATGAATGTTCAGGACTGATTTCCTTTAGGATTTGATCTCCTTACAGTTCAAGGGACTCTCAAGAGTCTTCTCCAACACCACAGTTCAAAAGCATCAATTCTTCGGCACTCAGCTTTCTTTAGAGTCCAACTCTCACATCCATACATGACCACTGGAAAAACCATAGCCTTGACTAGACAGACCTTTGTTGATAATGTCTCTGCTTTTGAATATGCTATCTAGGTTGGTCATAACTTTCCTTCCAAGGAGTAAGCGTCTTTTAATTTCATGGCTGCAATCACCATCTGCAGTGATTTTGGAGCCCCAAAAAATAAAGTCAGCCACTGTTTCTACTGTTTCCCCATCTATTTGCCATGAAGTGATGGGACCGGATGCCATGATCTTAGTTTTCTGAATGTTGAGCTTTAAGCCAACTTTTTCACTCTCCTCTTTCACTTTCATCAAGAGGCTCTTCGGTTCTTCTTCACTTTCTGGTCACATGTAATGAACTTCTTCCACCTGATGAGGGTTTCAGTATCTACAAGACAGCTCACAAGATATGGCTCAGAATATTATTAATATCTATAGACTTTGAGAAGGAGTTAATATCTTTGACTTGGCTAATGACTAGACTATTATTATTTCATCCTATTTGGCTGGTTTTCTTTGTTTCTGGATTTCCTCACTCCTCTTATTAAACTTACTCTTTTAACCAAAGTTTTTCCATAAACAAAAAGCAGGCAGAGTACATGGGAGGGGAAGGACTGCAGGGTCCTGCTCTGTTTCACTTGAGGATGGACATAAGATCAGCCCTGGGTGAGAGAGCCTGATAGAAGGAAGTCCAATTACAGTGTTTTACAATTAATTCCATAATCACCCCACACCACAGTTTCATTTTCATTTGTTGGTTTGGGTACACATACAGGCTCCAGTAAAACTGGATTTGATAAACGTTTGATTCACTCATTGTCTAATATTTTTTTAATGTGTTTCATTGTGTAAAAGTCACAGCATACTAGTTTTACCATGCTTAACTGTATAGCTTGGTGGCAGTAAGTATATTCACTTTGTGGTGCAACTCTCACCATCTCCCAAATGTTTCACTTTTTAAACTGAAACTCTGTCCCCAGTAAATATTAACTCCCCACTTTCTTATCCCAGCCCCTGGCCTCTGAAAATGTTACATTCTGACTCTATGAATTTGACTATTCTAGATTTCTCGCTTCAAACAACATTTGTCTTGACCTATGGTATATTGGTCATTCTCTACTATTAATTTCATTATAAGATTCCTGTATAAAATGAAGCTCATCAGCTATTATTAAAGAGAGACAGTATCTTAACAGCAGGAATGAATTAACATTTGCAGCTAATGTTCCATCTAATATTCAGAATTGTAGAAGCAGAATCCATTTTGTAGAATTGGACCTGGACGAAATTTGGTTTTATTTAGGTGGGATGTACTTAACTTTAGCAAAATTAACTTTGCTAAGGAATCAAAAAATGAATAAATAATGCCTCTGTCGCTAGTAACAGTCGTAATTGATCTGAGATTAACAGAACGTAAATCGGTGAGTTTTCTCTTTTCTATATTAACAAATTTATATTTTGTCTGCCAAAACAAAAACAAAAACTTGAAAGCACTGTGAGCCCTCTTCTTTTTAATACTTAACGCTATACTCTAAAGTGTACCTCTTCTTTTCCTATAACATTTCCATTCTCTCAGAGCCAAATAATCCCAGCTAGATATAAACAGCAGAATGTAGGGTTGGGGGGATAGGTGGAAGAATCTGAATAAAGCAATTGTATTCAATTAATTTTTGTGACTATCAATCTTTAATTGGTGAAATTTCAGTCCTAGGAGAAGAGAAGAATTTGAATGGGTGATATTTTATTTTTTTCAAGGGGCCTTTAAGAGAGCCATAAATCCCTTCCTAGGTACTATTCCACCTTCAGTAAAGTGGAAGTTCCTTGTGAGAGAAAATGGCAAAACCCTTTCTTCTCTCCCAGGCACTACTTTGGCCTGGTCAAAAACTTGACTAATGAACAGGGAACGCTGCTCAATATTATGTAGCAACCTAAATGGGAAAAGAATTTGAAAAAGAACAGATACATATACAACTGTATCACTTTGCTGTACACCTGAAATTATCACAACATTGTTAATCAGCTATACTCCAATATAAAATGAAAAGTTTTTTAAAAACTTGGCTGGTGAAGAACACTAAAATTTAAAAGAGCATGCTTGCTTCTACACTTTGATGTTTAAAAATCTTGAGACTTAAACTTAGTCTAAGATAAACCCAGGATCTCACTGAGTGGAGTTGAAAATTAGTATGCACCATCACATTTTAGCAAAGTTTTGATCACTTACATAAAATATATACATTCAACACAATGCTCTTGCCTGTCATCTAAGAGTTAATGTTTTGAAAAAATAGATATGAAGATGATCCTTAAGCTGCCTACAATTGGCAGGCCCACTGTACACCACCTGAAACAATTAAAGTAAGTGAAAAGATAAGAACACTGCAGTTGCTTTACCAGCTGTGACAACTTAATAGAAAACAAACAAACAAAATATCTTCACTCCTTTAAACAGAGCAAACAGGGAAAGTAAATAAACAGGCGCCTCTGAAAATTTAGAAAAGCTTGTCCTTGGTCATTTAATATTTAAGGAGATACTTTCTAGATAATAAAGACAAGCTGGATGTTTAAGAACTGTGCATGCAGCTAATGTACTAAAAGCAACCATTAACTAAAAACCAATCTTTGAAACTTAGCCAGTTTGCAAAATGCTTTTACAGAGCCCACACAGCCAAACCAGGCCAGCTAGTCCAAAAAGCACTTTGTCCATGACCCAGGACTTGGAACCCACTGTAGCCCAGGAAGAACCAGGGCCCCATAACCCGCAGCTAACACCATGGATGTCCCACAAAGACATTATGAATGGATTGACAAATTCAAATCCACAGTCCAAAGGGGTCCCAGTGGCAGAAGGAAAACTATAGGATGTGGATTGAATGAGTAGGGGCCAAAGTCTTCCTAACTCAGACACTTACTAGCAACTGTCTGCCTGTCTCTATTATGAAAACAAAATTATTATTTTAAGAGGACAGTTTGGGATGATAAGAACAAAATGTTTTATAAACAGTAAAACATAATCTGTTGTCATCTGCTCATAATTAACGTGAGTACTCCTACCACAAAGAGTGAAGTCTGTGTGTGCTGTCCTTAGTCATTCAGTCGTGTCCGACTCTTTGCAAGCCCATGGACTGTAGCCCGCCAGGCTCCTCTGTCCATGGGGATTCTCCAGGCAAGAATAGTGGAGGGGGTCTTTCCAACCCAGGGATCGAACCCAAGTCTCCCACATTGCAGGTGGATTCTTTACCATCTGAGCCACCAGGGAAACCCAAGAATACTAGAGTGGGTAGCCTAACCCTTCTCCAGGGAATCTTCCCAAACCAGGAATCAAAGCTGGGTCTCCTGCATTGCAGGCAGATTCTCTACCAACTGAGCTACCAGGGAAGCAGTGAAGTCTGTAATTTGGTGAATAAAATTAATATTTATTTTATTATTAATAAAATAAATATTAATTAATAATATCAATATCAGATTAATAAAATGTACTTAAACTCCAAAGATAAAAAATGAGTCTTGAAATCTCATATTAAAGGTTTTGGGAAATGAGATAAGGCATAATATAAACAGTTACTCTCATAAACTGTTGTATTAAATTAGATATATATGACCCAAAGTTAAGTATTCTAAACATTTAAAATTATAAAATATATTAATCTTACAATTATATTATATTTTATTAATGTGGAATTTTAATAATTGAATTATTAAATACAATCATTAACATTATAGTTTTTATAATACAATGGCAAAAAGTAAATGAAAAGTTTATTTAGTTAACTAGGCTTTAATGACAGACTTTATAATAAAAGAGAATAACACTAGCAGTGGTCTTTAAAAGTTTTGCTATTTCATCCTCTCAGGTTTTATTAGTAAAATCACAATGTACAAAATTATGCTATGTTCTTGCATTATAACAGCTGTAGCGCTAGGGTGAGTTCTTAGAATTATGCTTTCAGAGGAAAATTAATGAACGTTAATGTGGTACAGAAGGACAGAGGGCTTGAAAGCACATTATGTGCAGAAAGATGAAAGGAAATTGGACTGCTGAGTTTAGGCTTTAAAAACAAGGAAGAAATAACAGTTATATCCAAATATTTGAATAGCCTTTATAATTACTCCCAGACAATACTGTTAGATGTAATTGCAGGCAACTACAGACAAGTGTTGGCTCAGAGGTTAAAGAGTCTGCCTGGAATGCGGGAGACCCGGGTTCGATCCCTGGGTCGGGAAGACCCCGTGGAGAAGGCAATGGCACCCCACTCCAGTATTCTTGCCTGGAAAATCCCATGGAGGGAGGAGCCTGGTAGGCTACAGTCCATGGGGTCGCAAGGAGTCGAACACGACTGAGTACTTTCAATTTCACCTTCACAGACAAGTAGACCACGTTTATCTTTTTGAGAGTGAATAACATTGAAGAGGATGGACAGTGACTTATGTGGTAGGGGTTTAAGCATTAAAGGAGGTGAGAAGAGAAAAAAATATCTACGTTACATACAATGGTGTTTCACAACTCAGATTTTGTGGTTTATTATTTTTTTCTTTAATAGCTCAATGTAAATCTCTGGCAGCCCAGTGGTTAAGATTTTCCCTTCCAATGCAGGGGTGTAGGTTTAATCTCTGGTAATATCCCACACAAATTGTGGCTTTAAAGAAAACAGAAGCAATATTGTAACAAATTCAATAAAAAACATTATGGTCCTCATCAAAAAATCTTTAAAAAATAAATACAACATATTCAGCTGAAATATGGCAACAATTTTCATGATCCTTGTTTACATATTTTAAACAAGTGTAGCTCCACAATTGAAAGATGGAATTATGCTTTGGAGCTAGAAGGAAAAAATTATCCTCTCACAACCTTAAAATAATCACACACACACACACACACTGCTTGCTAAAAGTCCTTTCATGAGATACACTTCAGGTACCCTTGCAGGCTTTCCCTGCTGCAAAGTGTCACTCAATATCTCCATTACTAATTTAAAAATGAATGATTGTGCAATGGGGGAGAGTACTTATCTCCAATCCTCCTGGTTCCTGAAAAATAATAAAACTTTCACTCCTTGGAACAGATAGGTATAGAAATAACACTTCCATTCCTTCTCTTTGATTATCTTATTGATGAGACTGTGAGAAAGCCTGTGCAGGAGAGAAGCAATTCTTTTTGAGCACTGTTTTAAACATACATTTTCTTCTCCTTTTCCACGAGGTCATTCACCTGCCCTAATGTGGCACCTTGCAGTTGTCCAGCCCTTACCTGCAAAAACAGCAGAAGCGTTATTTGGGCAGAGGAGAAGGAAAACGTTAGAGTCCAGATGCAGGCTGCATTTTTTAATTTGATTGATAAGTAACAAAGCTGATATTTTTGTTTGAATTGCCATCTGTTGGCAACCTATGTTTATTTTCTGAAATTGGCTCTAAATGCTGTCGTGAGGGAAAGAGATGAGATTAATCATTTGCTTCCAAAACCTGTACAAGTTTTACCCAAATGACAGAAATACATCACATTATATGCCAACCCAGGGTGGCATTGTTGAAGTAAGCATGTTCATCCAGAAAACAGAAACAGTCACAAAACTCAAGAAAATAGGAAAGAGGAAAACAAAGCCTTATTCAACATTTCATGAAGTTTGCTTTTTATATAAATGAAATTTGAGTTATGAAAAGTTATATATCGTAGTTATTGCCTAAACTCAGGGCAGAAAGTTTATTGTGAATTCACTATAAATAGGTAGATGAAGCACAGCTGGTCTTGGAAACTGGGCAGAAATATCTACACAAAATTAAATTATTTTTACTGCCTATGAAAGAATTCTGCAATAGATGAAAAGAAAATATTGCACTTCAGAGAGACAGCAAAGCAGTTTTCAAATAAGTGAATGTAGAAAAGAGAATGTTTTAAAGAATGCTAATGTTGTGACCTCAATAAAATTAAATAGGAAATAAAAGAGGAAAATAAGATGAAAAGACAAAATGAGATGAATGAGGAGCTTTCTTGTGATGCAAGTTGTGGTGAAAAGTTTCCCCAAAATAGAAAAATATTTTTCCAAAAATTGAGTAGTAGAATTTATATCTTTATCACATTGAATAAAGAGCAGAATTAACTACATAAAAAATAATGTAATATGAAGGATAAACTTAAGTCTTCTCAAAATGAAGAAGCTAGAAAAAAAATGGAAAAAAAATAATAATAGTGATTCACAATTTCTGCCTAGGGATGAATGGACAACAACAGAATGAAGATGAGATAGAATATACTGAATGCTGAAGTCCTAACTTCAATGTTTTTAAAAAGAAAAATGTTTTCTTATTGTATTCAGTTCAGTTACTCAGTCATGTCCGACTCTTTGGGACCTCATGAACTGCAGCACGCCAGGCCTCCCTGTCCATCACCAACTCCCAGAGTTTACCCAAACTCATCTCCATTGAGTCGGTGATGCCATCCAACCATCTCAACTTCTGTCATCCCCTTCTCCTCCTCCCTTCAATCTTTCCCAGCATCAGGGTCTTTTCAAATGAGTCAGCTATTCGCATCACATGGCTAAAGTATTGGAGCTTCACCTTCAACATCAGTCATTCCAATAAACTCTCAGGACTGATCTCCTTTAGGATAGAGTGGTTGGATCTCCTTGCAGTCCAAGGGACTCTCAAGAGTCTTCTCCAATACCACACTTTGAAAGCATCAATTCTTTGACTCTCAGCTTTCTTTAGACTCCAACTCTCACCTCCATACATGACTACTGGAAAAACGATAGCCTCGACTAGACGGACCTTTGTTGGCAAAGTAATGTCTCTGCTTTTGACTATGCTGTCTAGGTTGGTCATAACTTTCCTTCCAAGGAGTAAGCATCTTTTAATTTCATGGCTGCAATCACCATCTGCAGTGATTTTGGAGCCCAAAGAAATAAAGCCTGCCACTGTTTCCACTGTTTCCCCATCTATTTCCCATGAAGTGATGGGACCAGATGTAAGATCTTAGTTTTCTGAATGTTGAGTTTTAACCCAACTTTTTCACTCTCCTCTTTTACTTTCATCAAGAGGCTCTTTAGTTCTTCTTCACTTTCTTCCATAAGGGTAGTGTCATCTGCATATATGAGATTATTGATATTTCTCCCAGCAATCTCGATTCCAGCTTGTGCTTCTTCCAGCCCAGCATTTCTCATGATGTACTCTGCATATAAGTTAAATGAGCAGGATGACAATATACAGCCTTGACGAACTCCTTTTCCTATTTGGAACAAGTCTGTTGTTCCATGTCCAGTTCTAACTGTTGCTTCCTGACCTGCATATAGGTTTCTCAAGAGGCAGGTCAGGTGGTCTGGCATTCCCATCTCTTCAAGAATTTTCCACAGTTTGTTTTGACTCACACAGTCAAAAGGTTTGGCATAGTCAATAAAGCAGAAGTAGATGATTTTCTGGAGCTCTCTTGCTTTTTCCATGATCCAGCGGTGTTGGCAGTTTGATCTCTGGTTCCTCTGCCTTTTCTAAAACCAGCTTGAACATCTGGAAGTTCACAGTTCACGTATTGTTGAAGCCTTGCTTGGAGAATTTTGAGCATTACTTTACTAGCATGTGAGATGAGTGCAATTGTGTGGTAGTTTGAACATTCTTTGGCATTGCCTTTCTTTGGGACTGGAGTGAACACTGACCTTTTCCAGTTCTGTGGTCACTTCTGAGTTTTCCAAAGTTGCTGGCCTATTGAGTGCAGCACTTTCACAGCATCATCTTTTAGAATTTGAAATAGCTCAACTGGAATTCCATCATCTCCACTAGCTTTGTTTGTAGTGATGCTTCCTAAGGCCCACTTGACTTCATGTTCCCGGATGTCTAGCTCTAGGTGAGTGATCATGCCATCGTGATCTTCTGGGCTGTGAAGATCTTTTTTGTACAGTTCTTCTGTGTATTCTTGCCATAATATATATGTATTAATATATACACACAAATGGTTTCCCAGGTGGCCCAGTGATAAAGAATCCACCTGCCAATATAAGAGACACAGGAGATGTGGATTCAATCCCTGGGTCATCAAGATCCCCTGGAGGAGGACATGGCAAGCCACTCCAATATTCTTGCCTCAAAAATTCCATGGAGAGAGGACACTGGCAGCCTGCAGTCCTTGGGGTCATGAAGAGTAGGATGCAACTGAGCGAATGAGTGTGTACTCACACACACATACATAATGTATAAACAAATACATCAGATCATATCAGTTGCTCAGTTGTGTCCAACTCTTTGCAACCCCATGAATCGCAGGACACCAGGCCTCCCTGTCCATAACCATCTCCCGGAGTTCACTCAAACTCACGTCCATCAAGTCAGTGATGCCATCCAGCCCTCTCATCCTCTGTTGTCCCCTTTTCCTCCTGCCCCCAATCCCTCCCAGCATCAGTCTTTTCCAATGAGTCAACTCTTCACATAAGGTGGCCAAAGTACTGGAGTTTCAGCTTTAACATCACTACTTCCAAAGAAATCCCAGGGCTGATCTCCTTCAGAATGGACTGGTTGGATCTCCTTGCAGTCCAAGGGACTCTCAAGAGTCTTCTCCAACACCACAGTTCAAAAGCATCAATTCTTCGGCACTCAGCTTTCTTCAGAGTCCAACTCTCGCATCCATACATGACCACTGGAAAAACCATAGCCTTGACTAGACGGACCTTTATTGGCAAAGTAATGTCTCTGCTTTTCAATATGCTATCTAGGTTGGTCATAACTTTCCTTCCAAGGAGTAAGTGTCTTTTAATTTCATGGCTGCAGTCACCATCTGCAGTTATTTTGGAGCCCAAAAAATGAACAGTATGAAAAGGCAAAATGATAGGATACTGAAAGAGGAACTCCCCACGTCAGTAGGTACCCAATATGCTACTGGAGATCAGCAGAGAAATAACTCCAGAAATAATGAAGGGATGGAGCCAAGGCAAAAACAATACCAGTTGTGGATGTGACTGGTGATAGAAGCAAGGTCCAATGCTGTAAAGAGCAATATTGAATAGGAACCTGGAATGTCAGGTCCATGAATCAAGGCAAATGGGAAGTGGTCAAACAAGAGGTGGCAAGAGTGAATGTCAATGTTCTAGGAATCAGCGAACTAAAATGGACTGGAATGGGTGAATTTAACTCAGATGACCATTATATCTATGACTGCAGGCAGGAATCCCTTAGAAGAAATGGAGTAGCCATCATGGTCACAAAAAAGTCCTAAATGCAGTCCTTGGATGCAATCTAAAAAACGACACAATGATCTCTGTTCGTTTCCAAGGCAAACCATTCAATATCACAGTAATCCAAGTCTATGCCCCAACCAGTAATGCTGAAGAAGCTGAAGTTGAACAGCTCTATGAAGACCTACAAGACCTTTTAGAACTAACACCCAAAAAAAACACAAACAAACAAACACATCCATAATGTATAAACAGATATAAGTATATATACATACTATGCCTATTCTAGAACGGTCTGAGTTAATGAATTACTTTCAAAAAGTAAGCTGTTGTTGTTCTTGTTTAGTCACTAAGTCACACCGGTTCTTTTGTGACACCATAGACTATAGCCTGCCAGGCTACTATGTCCATGGAATTTCCCAGGCAAAAATACTGGAGTGGCTTGCCATTTTCTTCTCCAGGGAATTTTTCTGACCCAGTGATCGAACCTGTATCTCCTGCATTGGCAGGTGGATTCTTTACCTCTGAGCCACCTGGGAGGCCCAATACACACATATAATCAGGCTCTTAAAATACATTTTGAAAGCAAGAGTCATATGACACAGTAAGGTGATGGCAGTATCTTGAAGCCCAACTAACTGATAACAGAAAACACAGGACTGAACTCCTGACAGCCTCTTTAAGTGGACTTTAGTTTTGGAATCATAAAAACAAAAGTCTGAAAAGATACATGGAGCATAATCAAGAACACTTTGTAATCTATCAGCTGTGATTTGGCCAAAAGGAAGAATACAAAAAGAATTCAGGAATCATTTGGCTCTAGGCAAATTAGTTGTATCCAATCAAGTCTTGAAACAAAAAGATGGGGCTGAAGACTCAAACATAAGAAAAAAAGTTTCTTAAGTGCCAAACACTGAATACATAAGTAAACTAAATTGTTGGTCGAAATGGAAACTTTATTTTGGGTGTCTTTGAAAAATGTCAACCTCAGTATTCTTGGTATGAAAACTTAGATTCAATTACTAACTGGGCCCACATTGCCCCATTTGACTTTCCTGGGCCTCCAGTAGAAACAAAATCATTTCCATTTCTTAACCATGAGAGACAGTATGGGACTGGACCATATCTGCAACCCTCTCCCAGCCTCCCATGCCTAGTCAGGCATTGGTCAGGCCTAGTCAGGCCATTGGTAAGGACCTGGCAATTACATATACTGTCTGAAATATCTGAAATGTCATAGACAGCCTGAGCAAGAAGCCATAGTCATAATTAGAAATCCCTTCTCCCTGGTAGCTAATGTGCGTTCATGCTAAGTCACTTCAGATTCAGATCAGTAGCTCAGTCATGTCCGACTCTTTGCGACCCCATGAATAGCAGCACACCAGGCCTCCCTGTCCATCACCAACTCCCAGAGTTCACCCAGACTCACCTCCATCGAGTCAGT
>NW_011494940.1:5580710-5580907 GCF_000754665.1 Bison bison bison
CGTCTTTTAATTTCATGGCTGCAGTCACCATCTGCAGTGATTTTGGAGCCCAGAAAAATAAAGTCTGACACTGTTTCCACTGTTTCCGCATCTCTTTCCCATGAAGTGATGGGACCGGATGCCATGATCTTAGTTTTCTAAATGTTGAGCTTTAAGCCAACTTTTTCACTCTCCTCTTTCACTTTCATCAAAAGGCT
>NW_011494940.1:5581967-5633979 GCF_000754665.1 Bison bison bison
GGGTCGTGAAGATCTTTTTTGTACAGTTCTTCTGTGTATTCTTGCCATCTCTTCTTAATACCTTCTGCTTCTGTTAGGTCCATACCATTTCTGTCCTTTATCGAGCTCATCTTTGCATGAAATGTTCCTTTGGTATCTCCGATTTTCTTGAAGAGATCCCTAGTCTTTCCCATTCTGTTGTTTTCCTCTATTTCTTTGTACTGATCGCTGAAGAAGGCTTTCTTATCTCTTCTTGCTATTCTTTGGAACTCTGCATTCAGATGTTTATATCTTTCCTTTTCTCCTTTGCTTTTCACTTCTCTTCTTTTCACAGCTATTTGTAAGGCCTCCCCAGACAGCCATTTTGCTTTTTTGCATTTCTTTTCCATGAGGATGGTCTTTATTCCTGTCTTCTGTACAATGTCACAAACCTCGTTCCATAGTTCATCAGGCACTCTATCTATCAGATCTAGGCCCTTAAATCTATTTCTCACTTTCACTGTATAATCATAAGGGATTTGATTTAGGTCATACCTGAATGGTCTAGTGGTTTTCCCTACTTTCTTCAATTTCAGTCTGAATTTGGCAATAAGGAGTTCATGGTCTGAGCCACAGTCAGCTCCTGGTCTTGTTTTTGTTGACTGTATAGAGCTATCCATCTTTGGCTGCAAAGAATATAATCAATCTGATTTCGGTGTTGACCATCTGGTGATGTCCATGTATAGAGTCTTCTCTTGTGTTATTAGAAGAGGGTGTTTGTTATGACCAGTGCATTTTCTTGGCAAAACTCTATTAGTCTTTGCCCTGCTTCATTCCGTATTCCAAGGCCAAATTTGCCTGTTACTCCAGGTGTTTCTTGACTTCTTAATTTTGCATTCCAGTCTCCTATAATGAAAAGGACATCTTTTTTGGGTGTTAGTTCTAAAGTCACTTCAGTCGTGTCCAATTCTTTGCAACCCTATGGACTGTAGACTGCCACACTCCCCTGTCCATACGATTCTCCAGGCAAGAATATTGTAGTGGATTCCCATACCTTCTCAGGGGATTTTCCTGACCCAGGGATCGAACTCACATTTCTTACATCTTGTGCTCTGGCAGGTGTGTTCTTTACCACTAGAGCCACCTGTGAGCCCCTGGAAGCTGATACCAGGATGGTAATTATTTTGAATTTTGTAACTATGTCAAATCAGTGCTTACATACCTTAAACTTGCACAGTGTTAGGCATCAATTATACTCCCCAAAGTTGAAGGGGGAAAAAAAAGAAAATAAATATTCTTCTAAAGTTCTAATCAGTAGTTCCTCGTCACACATCTCAGACTTCTATACGGAAAGATCTGCTAAAGAAAACTAACTGAATAGAGATACATGAATATCTTTTTGAGTTTGATGAAGTCAATATGTTTATTTAAGAAGTAGAGGAGAAATTAAGAAGGTGATGTGTTCAGAATTTTCTTCTAGAAAAGTAAACTCATTAATCAACATACACAGAACTCAGTTGTGATAAAATCTGGAATTCTGACAGCTACAGATGGTATCTGTTGCATTGAAGAAACTGAGACAGCAGTTTGTCATTAGCTGAGAAATGATTACTGAAGCTTGAAAAACATAATAGTATAAATCTGTATATATCTGTAATCCCTAGAATTCAGTGTGGCTTGGTAGATGTCATTCATTGAAATTCAACTGAATCTTCAGTTTTTAATAACTGTCACATCCTTAGCCAGAGCCAAATCTCCTTGACATAGCACTGTCATGATTTTGGGGGGGAGGGGTGGGGGTGGGAATCATAATTCATTGATCCAAGGCCACACTCACTGGAACTAAAGCTGCCAAACTCAACACTATATAACAATCAAAAACCTGCAGAGCTGACTTGACCAGGCCCAGAGGCTCTGTTTCTGGTTTGTGTGCAGATTACATGGATGTGTTCATTTTGTGAAAAATTGACTTTGTTGCCATTATTATGTATATTTTTTGCTTTTGTGCTATATTTCAGTACAACTGACATTTAAAAAGTTGATAGATAGTATAAACTTTCAATTCACTCTGCATAGGAGTAATTTTGGTAGGTTAAGTATATTTATATTCTTTAACTTCTGTTAGCATTTCTTTAAGATGGTTGGCATGTTCCTCCCTACACTTAAATCCTCCCTTATCATTGGAGCTTATCATTAAATGGCTTCAAATTGACATGTGACTGAAACATGTGGTAAATGGCTCCTGATTGCACATGTTTCCAATCTATAAAGAACTAGACACCACAAAGCATTGCACAAAGAATACACACTACGTAAGTGTGACTGACAGTTTGGGCTCTGGTGTCAGATTGCCTCCATCGAAACTAATTGTTCCACACTAGCTATTCAGGCTTGAGATAGTTTAACCAGCTCTGCAATTCTTAAATCCTCTCAGTAGGAACAATTATAGTGTTATTTCATAAGGTTGTTGTGAGGATGAAGTTAGTTGATTCATTAAACTCTTAGAAAATTGCTGACTCATGGTAAGTTCTAAATAAGGGCTGCTGCTGCTGCTGCTGCTGCTAAGTTGTTTCAGTCGTGCCCGACTCTGTGCGACCCCATGGATGGCAGCCCACCAGGCTTCGCCGTCCCTGGGATTCTCCAGGCAAGAACACTGGAGTGGGTTGCCATTTCCTTCTCCAGTGCATGAAAGTGAAAAGTAAAGTCGTTCAATCGTGTCTGACTCTTAGCGACCCCATGGACTGCAGCCCACCAGGCTCCTCCATCCACAGGATTTTCCAGGCAACAGTACTGGAGTGGGGTGAAATAAGGGCTAGCTATCTTCAAGACTATTAATGTTATTGTTGTTTAGATGCTAAGTCGTGTCCAGCTCTTTGCAATTCCATAGATTGTAGCCAACCAAGCTCCTCAAATCCATGGGATTTCCCAGCAAGAATACTGGAGTGGCTTGCCATTTCCTTCTCCCCAGCATCATTCCTACCCAGGGATCAAACCTGCATCTCTTGTATTGGCAGGTGGATTATTTACTGCTGAGATACTAGGGAAGCTGTATCAATGCTATAAATGTTATTACAATTAAAATTATTATCTTAAATTTTGCCACTAAATTCTAGTTACAAGACAGTGTGTTGGTGAGTTTTATACTTATATGATGTAAGTTATTTTTTCAGCTGCTATAACAGAGTCCAAATAATAATGACTTCAAAAGGCAGAAACTGGGGCTTTCCTTGGTGGTCCAGGAAACCCTAACCCTAACCCCTAACCCTAACCCTAACCCCTAACCCTGGTTAAGATTCCATGCTTCCAATTCAGGTGGCATGAGTTCAATCCCTGGTCAGGAAACCAAGGTCTCACATTCTACACAACACAGACAAAAAAATGTTAAAAAAATTTTTTTTTCTAAAGGCAGAAGTTTATTCTTCTCTCATATAATAGGACTAAATTAGGCAAAGTTGGCAGACAGTTTTATTATCTTTTAAAAATAGATTCCACATAGAGGTTTAAGTCAGCTGCTCCTAACATTTGCCACATCTCATAAAACAAGAAACTTGCCAGAGGAAAACACAACCAATGTTTTTAAGAATTAGAGCCAGAGGGCCCATCATTTCTACTTGCATCCCATTGGTCAGTATTTAGTCATATGGTCACACTTGGCTGCAAGGGATGCTACAAAATGTAGTCTCCAGCTGAGTAGCCACATGTTAGCAAAAACTCTATTGATATGGAAAAAATGGAGAATGGATATTGATAACCAGTTAGACCTCTGCAATAATTACCAACACAGTGCTGTTATGCAGTCTTTAAAAGATCTAAGATATTCTATGTGCCACATTAATTTATATCCGTTCTCTTCTGAGAGTCCATTAAAATGTTAGTAAGGGAATGAAAAGACCACTGATCCACAGTAATTGATTAATCATGGACCTTCAATATTACAGAATAAGTTCTTTGGGGTCATCAAACTAGAAAATGTTTCAGTGAATTTCTGGAAGATGTCATTGCTGATAGAAAAGACTGGAGCAATGTTAAGCTCATGAAGAAAATAAAATCAAGGAAGATGATTCTCTGCCTTGTAGAATGTTAAGAAGGCTGAACGCTTAATTGGAAATATTCTTAATAATATCCAAAATACCAGACATGAGAATAGAGAAGCTTTCAGATGATAAAAACCCATTCCTAGTGCTTCAGCTATATACTGCTGTGTAACAAACCACCTAAAAGTCAATGGCATAAAATCAGAGCCATTTCATTATGCTCATGATTTGTGGGTCAGGAATTGAGACAGAGCACAGAGGAGGGATGGCTTTGGCCACTGCACAGCATTCAGAGCCTCAGTTGGGAAGACTTGAGTAGCCAGGAGTGACCCAAACAACTGGAGTGTGGAATCATTGGAAGGCTTCTTCTGTCATGTGTCTGTCACTTGGGTTGCAATGACTTAAGGACTGATCTCAGCTCAAACTATCAATATACTGCCTGCATATGACTTCTCCACATAGTCTTGGCTTTTTACAACAAAGCAGCTAAGTTCTGGCAGAATTCCCAAGATGGAGTTTCTGGGGAGGATGAATTTCAAGAGGCCCAGGGTGAAAGACAAAGATCAGTCATAACCAAGTCTCAGAAGTCTCTTAGTGTTATTCCTGAAAGTGAAAGTGTTAGTCAGTCATATCCAATTCTTTTGCTACTTCATGGACTGCATAGAGCCCACCAAGCTCTTCCGTCCATGGAATTCTCTAGGCAAGAATACTGGAGTGGGTTGCCATGCCCTTCTCCATGGGATCTTCCTGACCTAGGGATCGAAGTTGGGTCTCTGGCATTGCAGGCAGATTCTTTACCATCTGAGCCACCTGCAGACTTCAGTTTTTCAGGCTATCCTAAGCCTATCCAAATTCAAGAGGACTTGTGGACCCCATCTCTCGATAAGAAAAATGTCAAAGAACTGGGGGGCCATGTTTTAAAATGGGAACTCCTACAAGTGCATGTGCCTACTCAGCCCCTCAGTTGTGTCCAAGTCTGTGACCCCCATGGACTCTAGCCTATCCATGGGATTTCCCAGGCAAGAATACTAGAATGGGTTGCCATTTTCCCCTCCAGGGGACCTTCCCGACCCAGAGATCCAATTCACCTCTCCCACGTCTCCTGCATTGGCAAGCAGATTTTTTCCACTGAGCCACCTGGGAAGCCCGAACTCCTGCATCCGTTGTTGTGAAATTTCATAATGCTAAGGCTAAAGGTATCCAGAGGGAAGAAAATGCAAATAGCTTTGTACTTTCAGAATACAATGGAGAAAGAACCAGCCTGATAGAAGATATTGCATCAGAAACACAAGGAGCTAAAGACAGAGAAGGAAAATTGTCTATACTGTGATAGAAAAATTATCTTCAACCTAATAGTTGATATATAGACCCAATCCAGACTAATAGAGAAGTAGAAATGTAGGATGATAGCCATCATCAGTTTAGTTTGAACAGAAAGATAGAAGACAGAAAATAAGATTCACTAGAAGGAAATAACAAAAACGCTGCAACTCCAAAGTTTCTAGGAAAAAGTGATGCTAAAAATAATTAAGATAAAGTAAAGGCAAATAGTGCAAGAAAAAAATAATATCATCGGAGAGTCCAGAAAAAACAAAAAGCTGTTTAAGAAAGCCAATGTAATTATAGTGTGCTATTTGGCTCTACAAAATAACTGTATAGTCTTAATGACATAAAAATCATTGATTACCCAAATGATAGATAAAAAAATAGAAAGAACATGTTGATGGGAAGCTACCAGGGATTAGGATATGTTGTTGTTGCTTAGTCACTAAGTCATGTTTGACTCTTTGCAACCCCATGGACTGTAGCCCCCACCCCAGGCTCCTCTGTCCATGGGATTTCCCAGGCAAGAATACTGAAGTGGATTGCCATTTCCTTCTCCAGAAGATCTTCCTGACCCAGAGATCGAACCCATGTCTCCTGCATTGTCAGGCAGATTCTCTACCACTAAGCCACCAGGGAAGCCCTTGGATTGTGTAAAAGAGATAATTCTTCATTCATTGTATAGCAGCATACTATACTAATTATGGCTATAGCAGTAAGTACTAAAGAAACAATCTAAACTAAAGTAAGGTGCCTGCTTTTGGAGAACAAGACTGAAGAGTTGAAAATAGAATTTTTGCTCTATATTAAAATTCACCCTTGACCATTTAATTATTTAATTTGCATGTTTTAATTACATTAAAATTTTTAATGATTTTTAAATGCTGATTATCATATTTTAATGTTAGCTAAAGACCAAGGGAAGACATAAAAAAGATTAATTATTACATTATTGAAGATTATAAGTCTCAAAACACAAATATATTCTCATGTACTTAAGAATTTAATGTATTATAAATATGAAATTATAAATCAGTAAGAAAGGGAGAATATTAGTCAAATAGTGGTGCTGAGATAACTGTGCAACATTTAAAGGGAAAAATACTCTATATCATAAAATATATTGTTATGAATTTCTATATTTAAATGAAAAATCTGGAAAGGATACCTCCTGTGCAGTGGGCATGTCTTCCCTTTCCTAAGTAGAAATCGCCACAATCAGAAAATAACCATGCCTGGCAATTTGGATTTCATTTTTTATTTATTTATTTTTTCTGAAACTTGGATTTTAAAAGAAACAAAAAGGTCGTCTTTCTTTTTTAAATTAAAATCATCGCATATGAAGGCCAAGAATTTTTCTTGTTGTTTTTCTGTTTCAGAACACACAATACAACACACCTATAGGAAAAGGAAGTGACCAGAAAGAGCTGACAATAGAGTTCTAGACAGGGTGATAGTCCCCTTGGAGGAAATTGTCAGCACCCACGTGGAGGTTAACTTGAACGCAACCCTCAATGGCATCTCTTTTGGGAGATTAGAGGTACTGTTTTCATCTTCAGTTTGTTCTACTCTCTATGACAACAGATTCCACGGTTGGCTTTATTAAAAACTTCCTCTTAAACATGTTAATGTGCTTTTCTAACTAAAATGTGCTTTTAGCATTGTCAGTGCTCTATATGAGGTATAACTTTAGATATAAGGCTAGCCAAACCAATCAATCAGATTGAAATGGCCTAGGAAGATATAGTGGGTTGAATGTTGTTTAGTCACTCAGTCATGTCCAACTGTTTGTGAATCCATGAACTATAGTCCACCAGGGTCCTCTGTCCATGGGATTTCCCAGGCAAGAATATTGGAGTGGGTTGCCATTTCCTTCTCCAGGGGATCTTCCCAACCCAGGGATCAAACCTGCCTGGCAGGCAGATTCTTTACCACTGAGCCATCTGGGAAGCCCAACAGGTGAATAGTAGCCCCCATCGAAAGTCCAAGTCCTGATACTCAGGACCCATAACTGCAACCTTATTTGGAAATGGGGTCTTTGCAGACGTAATTAAATTAAAAGAAAGAAAGTGAAGTCACTCAGTCATGTCTGACTCTTTGCGACCCCATGGACTGTAGCCTACCAGGTTCCACCGTCCGTGGGATTTTCCAGGCAAGAATACTGGAGTGGATTGCCATTTCCTTCTCCAGTAGATCTTCCCGACCCAGGGATTGAACCTGGGTCTCCCGCATTGTAGGCAGACGCTTTACTGTCTGAGCCACCAGGGAAGTCTCATTAAATTAAAGGGCCTTCCAAGGACATCCTCCTGGATTTAGGGTGGGCTCTAAATCAAGTGACAAACATCCTTATAAGAAACAGAAAAGACATAGAAACAAAGGCGGAGTCCACTTGAAGACGGAGGTAGAGACTAGAGGGGTGCTGCCACAAGCTAAGGACCACCATGAGTCATCTGAAAGAGACAAGGAAAGAGTCTTCCCTGAAACAGGGAGTAGGGCCTCACTAATACCTTGATTTCAGACTTTTGGCCCCACAACTGTGAGATAAATTTCTGCTGTAATAAGCCATCTCGTATAAACATTTATTATAGCAGACCTAAGGAACTAACACAGAGGACCGCATGGAGGTATTACATGTCAATGCCACTTTGACGAATGGGAGGATATTCAGCAGGAAAAGGAAAAGGAACTAAAAATATATGTTTAGGTATGAAAGTCTTACATGACTTTCTATTTTAAGTGAAGTATACAGTATTCTGGCCTGAAAAATGTCATGGACAGAGGAGCCTGGCAGGCTACAGTCCATGGGGTCACAAAGAGTTGGATATGACTGAACACACACAAAGATAAAACGTGTATCCTATGACAAGAAAGTGGTTATTACACTGGAAAGGTATTTGTGACCTGGTAAGTCATTGATTGCCAGCCTAAGAAACGCAGACTTGGTAGAGTAAAAGTGGTACTTACCAGGGATGTTTTGTTTCAAAGTTTACAAAGACATATTATTTTAAATCCATAGCTAATTTATGAATTAGGCAACAAGCATATTATTGCATGAACTTTATAGGTAGAAACAGTTTCACCTCCAGATGTTAAATGACCTGCTCAAGGTTGCAGAGATCATGAGTGGTTCTCAAAAACATGACTTTTTTGTTCCAAATACAATGCCCTGTCCGTTGCATCTTATGATTATAATAAATGATTAGGAACTAATAAAGTGTGATTATGAGATAGTAATAATGCAGCCAGAATACTAATTTGGATGAGATGTTATAATTAGTGAAACCTATTAGCCAGCTATTAAAACAGTCAGGCATAAGATAATAAAGGCCAAGGTCAAGATGGTGTTGATTTAAATATACAATGGTACATAAGGGAAATAAAAAAAGTCTATATATTTCAAATAGTGTATGTCATGACTGACCAAGTTTTTTCATATTGCCTTAAATCCTTTCCTTTTGGGGATTCTGTATAAATACTAATTGTATTCATGTCTACTGAAATATATTATGCTTCTTCCTGCTTATCCATTTAGCATAATTTTCTAGGCAATTTGATATACATTTTGTTCCCGAAAGGACTAATAATTCCTAACTTCATCTTGGCATCAGATAGGATTTAGCCTATACAAAAGCTAATTAAAATATCCTAGAATTTAAATTGATGGCATACACACACAAAACCCATGAATTTGTGTCAGTTACCTAACGCAAGTACCTACTGTACTTGTATGAGCTCAGATAAAATACCCGGATGACACAAACCACATACATTGAAGGACACTATAGGGAACTATTTATTGCTCTGGTGAATCAGAAAGAAGGTTAACTAAGATGGAAATCTGAAACTTGAAAAAACTACTTTTTAATGCAATACTTGTTTTAAATATTGATAATGTATACATTTTGACACCTCCAAAAAATAAATAACTAATATAGAAAGTCACATTTTAAAAAAAATTATCCATGTTCAATTGGGTATATATACCCTAATGCATGGCTTTAGAGAGACTCAGGTTCTTCAAGATATACCAAGGATAAATGTGTTTCGAATGCATTTCAAGTTATATTTCACTCTTAGAGGGTCATGAGGTATTTAGTTCGGTTCAGACCAATTGCTCAGTCATGTCCGACTCTTTGAGACCCCATGGATTGCACCAACTCCCGGAGTTCACTCAAACTCATGCCCATTGAGTCAGTGATGCCATCCAACCATCTCGTCCTCTGTCGTCCCTTTCTCCTCCTGCCTTCAATCTTTCCCAGCATCAGGGTCTTTTCAAATGAGTCAGTTCTTCGCATCAGGTGGACAAAGTAATGGAGTTTCAGCTTCAACATCAGTCATTCCAATGAATTGGACTGATTTCCTTTAGGATGGACTGCTTGGATCTCCTTGCAGTCCAAGAGACTCTCCAAAGTCTTTTCCAACATCACAGTTCAAAAGCATCGATTCTTTGGCACTCAGCTTTCTTTTAGTCCAACTTTCACATCCATACATGACTACTGGGAAAACCATAGCCTTGACTAGATGGACCTTTGCTGGCAAAGCAACATCTCTCCTTTTTAATCTCCTGTCTAGGTTGGTCAAAACTTTTCTTCCAAGGAGTAAGCGTCATTTAATTTCATGATTGCAATCACCATCTGCAGTGATTTTGGAGCCCAAAAAATAAAGTCAGCCACTGTTTCCATTGTTTCCCCATCTATTTGCCATGAAGTGATGGGACTGGATGCCATGATCTTTGTTTTCTGAATGTTGAGTTTTAAGCCAGCTTTTTCACTCTCCTCTTTCACCTTCATCAAGAGGCTCTTTAGTTCCTCTTCACTTTCTACCATAAGGGTGGTGTCATCTGCATATCTGAGGTTATTGATATTTCTCCTAGCAATCTTGATTCAAGCTTGTACTTCATCCAGCCCAGCATTTCTCATGATGTACTCTGCATATAAGTTAAATAAGCAGGGTGACAATATACAGCCTTGAAGTACTCCATTTCCTATTTGGAACCAGTCTGTTGTTTCATGTCCAGTTCTAATTGTTGCTTCCTGACCTGCATACAGGTTTCTCAAGAGGCAGGTCAGGTGGTCTGGTATTCCCATTTCTTTCAGAATTTTTCACAGTTTGTGGTGATCCACACAATGAAAGGCTTTGACCTAGTCAATAGCAGAAATAGATGTTTTTCTGGAACTCTCTTGCTTTTTAGATGATCCAGCAGATGTTGGAAATTTGATTTCTGGTTCCTCTGCCTTTTCTAAAACCAGCTTGAACATCTGGAATTTCATGATTCATGTATTGCTGAAGCCTGGCTTGAAGAATTTTGAGCATTACTTTACTAGCATGTGAGATGAGTTCAATTCTGTGGTAGTTTGAGCATTCTTTGGCATTGCCTTTCTTTGAGATTGGAATGAAAAATGACCTTTCCAATCCTGTGGCCCCTGCTGTGTTTTCCAAATTTGCTGGCATATATGAAAGTGAGCATGCTCACAGCAGTCGTGATATATATACTAGAACATTAAAAGCTCAGATAAAAGCTACAGTAAAGAAATTAGAAATCTCTTCAACAAAATTAGAGATACCAAGAGAACATTTCATACAAAGATGCGCACAATAAAGGAAAGAAATGGTATGGACCTAGCAGAAGCAGAAGATAGTAAGAAGATGTGGCAAGAACACACAGAAGAACTATACAAAGAAAGATCATAATGACCCAGATAACCACAATGGTGTGATCACTCACCTGGAGCCAGACATCCTGGAGTGTGAAGCCAAGTGGGCCTTAGGAAGCATCACTACAAGCAAAGTCAGTGGAGGTGATGGAATTGCAGCTGAGCTATTTCAAATCCTGAAAATTGATGCTGTGAAAGTGTTGCACTCAATATACCATCAAATTCGGAAAACTCAGTGGCCACAGGACTGGAAAAGGTAAGTTTTCACTCCAGTACCAAAGAAAGGCAATGCCAAAGAATGTTCAAACTACCACAAAATTACACTCATCTCACACACTAGCAAAGTAATGCTCAAAATTCTCCAAGATAGGCTTCAACAGTACGTGAACTGAGAACTTCCAGATGTTCAAGCTGGATTTTAAAAAGGCAGAGGAACCAGAGATCAAATCACCAATTTCTGTTAGATCACTGAAAAAGCAAGAGAGTTCCAGAAAAACATCTACTTCTGCTTGACTGATGACACTAAAGCTTTGACACAACAAACAGTGGAAAATTCTGAAAGAGACAGGAATACCAGACCACCTTACCTGCCTCCTGAGAAATCTGTATGCAGGTCAAGAAGCAACAGTTGGAACTGGAAGTGGAACATTGGTCTGGTTCCAAATCAGGAAAGGATTACATCAAGGCTGTACATTGTCACCCTGCTTATTTAATTTATATTCAGAGTACATCATGTGAAATGCTGGGCTGGATGAAACACAAGCTGTAATCAAGATTGCCGGAGAAATATCGATAACCTCAGATATGCAGATGTCACCATCCTTATGGCAGAAAGCGAAGAGGAACTAAAGAGCCTCATGATGAAAGTGAAAGAGGAGAGTGAAAAAGCTGGCTTAAAACTCAACATTCAGAAAACTAAGATCATGGCATCCGGTCCCATCACTTCATGGCAAATAGATGGGGAAACAATGGAAACAGTGACAGACTTTCTTTTCTTGGGCTCCAAAATCACTGCAGATGGTGACTGTAGCCTTGAAATTAAAAGACATTTGCTCCCTGGAAGAAAGACTATGACCAACCTAGACAGCATATTAAAAACAGAGACACTAATTTACCCACAAAGGTCCATGTACTCAAAGCTATGGTTTTTCCAGTAGCCATGTATGGATATGAGAGTTGGACCATAAAGAAAGCTGAGTGCCAAAGAAATGATGCTTTTGAACTGTGATGTTGGAGAAGACTCTTGAGAGTCTCTTGGACTGCAAGGAGATCCAACCAGTCTATCCTAAAGGAAATTAGTCCAGAATATTCATTGGAAGGACTGATACTAAAGCTGAAGCTCTAATACTTTGGCGACCTGTTACAAAGGACTGCCTCATTGGAAAAGACCCTGATGCTGAAAAGATTGAATGCAGGAGCTTAGGGGATGACAGGGGATGAGATAGTTGGATGGCATCAGTGGCTCAATGGACATGAGTTTGAGCAAGCTCCAGGAGTTGTAATAGACTGGGAAGCCTGGCTTGCTGCAGTCAATGAGGTCACAAAGAATCAGACACAACTGATCGCCTGAACTGAACTGAAAGAAATAAGCTTTACTTTCACTGTGCCAGTATTTTCAAATTTATTTCACCTGAAAATTTTTTTGAGAGAGAAGAGGAAGTATTTTTTTTTGATAATTCATGGAACTAGAGATTCATATAATACTGTTCTAACTTTTTAAGTCAACATGCCCTCAGCAGAATAACTATTTTAAGCTTGCTTCAGGGATAAAAAAACAAAAAACAAAAAAAAACTTTTCTTTGTGCAAGAGGCAGTCATCTTTTGAATTAAATGAAACAACCCAAATAAATGACATGATGTGCCAAACATATCAAGTGAACTAGAGTCATTACGTTCTCAAGAAGCATAAAATATGCACAGAAACTAAAAAAGCAAAAGAAAGATAAAAGAGAAGAGAAAATGCTGATCTTTAAAAAATGTTTGGGAAACCTGTTTTATCTTTCAGCATCATGCAAGCTACATTCTGAGTGAACATCATCTGGATTCTTGGCACTGAAGCACCAAGTTAAATGAACCAATATTATATAAATCTGGATTCCAAGGTATAAGCAAAGGAGAGTGTGAAGATTCAGGATCTACATGCAAACTCTTCAACAGCCATTGATTCCAGAAGAAACTGACATGGCCAGTAGACACAATTGTAGCTGTGGTCTCTGATCCATAACTTCCAGAACCAGAACCATAGACTTCAGAAGTTGACCTTTCGAACTCAAAACCGAACTCAAAAAAAAAATTTATAAAATACAATGCCTGCATTTTATTTTACAACAGACCTCCAATGCTCACTCTTTATGAGTTACGGGTCCCTAAAGACTCCAAGAGCAAGATCCCAGAGAAAAAAATGTGGTCCTCTCTGTCAGGAGAGAAAGATAAGGTGTGAAAGGAGAAATAAAATCCTGGAGCTTGTTATTTGATTCTGCCTAAGGACATCTGTATCCTTTCCCTCATTAAAAAGTGTAATCTCACCTCAGGACCTTCTCTCTCATCATGCATTCTAATAGTTTCAAAAATTCCTTTTGCCTAATCAATATTTCCTGGCTCATTTAGAATAGAAATGTACTTATTTTGCAGAGAAATTGAAGTACATCCAAAAATGATATAAAATACATACTATATTTTCAAAGTCAGTGGGTAGCAGTAAACAATTAAATTCATGCACCCTTGATATTTATCAAGGGACTACTCTTTGTTGATATGACTTTATTAGTTTATTCCTTGGGTGTATATTACTGCCAAACCATTGTCAACATAATACTTTATATTATCCACAGCAGGGGTCCCCATCCTCTGGGATCAAGTGCCAAGTGGTCTGAGGTGGAGATGGTGCAAACATAATAGAAATAAAGTACACAATAAATATAATGCACTTGAATCATCTCAAAACCATACCCCGCACCCCACCACCACCGTCCATGGAAAAAGTGTCATCCGTGAAGCCAGTCCCTGGTACCAGAAAGGTTGGGGATGCTGCTACAGTATCCACAGTATCCGAAATCTACCCATGATTTGTTAGAAAAGTCATGTACATTGCTTTATAGATATAGCAAATGATCAGTAGAAATAAACAGACCTTTGTCATGAGAGTTACTATGTAAATCTCTGTGAGTATAACTAAAGCTCTCCTTTGCCTACAGGAAAATCCATGTTGATGTAGCACAGCTTATACCTGAAGATCCAGTTGCCACATGCTCACACCCACCTGATGTTCAGCAAATGTCCCAAATGCCATCTTATCTAAATGAAAATTATTATCTGTAGTCCACCTAATTTATCCTCCTGCTATATGCCCTTTAATGGCTAAGACATCATTGTCCACCAGTCTTCCAGAATGGAAACTTCAGGGTCATCTTTGAGCACCAGTATTTTAGAGCTTACCTCAAGCATCTATTATCACAGGTTTCTCTGGTTATCAGATAAAGAGAACTCTTACAACACTTCCATGGCTCCTTCTTAAAAAAAAGTGAAAGTGTTAGTTGCTCAGTGGTGTCTACTCTTTGCATAGCCTGCCAAGCTTCTCTGTCCATGGAATTCTCCAGGCAAGAATACTGGAGTGGGTAGCCATTCCCTTCTCCAGGGGATCTTCCCTACCCAGGGATCAAACCCAGGCCTCCTGCACTGAAGGAAGATTCTTTATCACCTGAGCCACCAGGGAAGCCCAGCTCCTTCACACTTATCCTAGAAGGTTAAATTCATCACGTGATATTCAGGATACTCAAGAGTGGGATTTTTTGATGCAAGCTTTGTCTCTCATAACTAATAATCATTTACAGTAATTTTTGGAGCCACATTGGAGCACACTGTTTTCTGAATTCATTATAAGTTTTCATGCCTCCACCATTTGGGCCTTACTGTTTAGTCTATGGGAAACCACCCTCTGTTTTTCTCTTTTCACTCTGCCCTGCCCAACACCACTATCCCCTTAACTAACTGGGCCTTGTAAATTCATCTGTTCTTTAACACTCAATTCAAATTATTTTCCTCTGAAAATCCTCCAATCTGTCTCCACCTCACATCAGAATTGATCCTACTAATCCTCTACATCCACAGCATTTTACATGCGATTCCCTACTATGGCACTTATCTCATGTCAGCTGGGTGTTTGTGTATCTGCTTACCCTCTACGTTAGAGTCTTCATAAGAAAGATAGACTGTCCGATTACCATCAGATGTTCAATAAATATTAGCTGGGTAATGAAATGATTAACTGAACAAATAGTTTCAGCTATAAGATCATTCCAGTGTCCGCTGATTTTAAATGTTTCATAAATGACACCTCAAGTGTTACTGGAATCTCCCTTTAACAACACACTACCTCCTGAGGCCATCTTATGCATTTCTTCTCAGGGAGATATGCAAAGTTAAGGGACAAAATAAGAAAACAAATTCATCAAACAAGAAATAAAAGGAGGGAGGAATAGGAGGAGAATCTAATCCTAATTTTAAACCATCAATCTTTTCAATGACCTTGAAGAAACTATTAGCAGCTTTGAAAAATTGCTCATTTGATAGGCTCTGCACAGAAATAAGTTCTCTGGGTAAAAAAAAAGGGGGGAGGAATAAAAAAACTACTGTAAAATGCCAAAAGGTTTTGATTGTTTTGCAGTGGATTTATTTGGCATTCAAATGTCACGTCTCACTTTGAAAAGTCAGACTACTTGTCGAAATATTACACAGTTCAGTCAGCTCTGTTCACTCAAAAATGCCGTTTGCCTTTTCAATTACAATTGCACCAGAGAGATGGCGCAGACTCAAATAATTTTGTTGAGAGCCACTCATATAAAACATGGCCTAGACATGTTAATTTAGCAGTGCATATGGAACACTGGAAGTTGGCAGACTAAACTTTGAATCAGAGAAAAATTGGATCAGCCAGCCTATCTGATCCTTCATATTACAGAATGCAGAAGATGAAACAATTCAATGATCCATTAAAATTAAGCTGTACTGGTTTTTCTGCAAGTCATATGGGTGTTTCTATTTTTCTTCTTAACATTCATGTGACTATCTTGGTCTTCTCTCCCTTCTCTTATATTAGAGAAAGACTGGAATCCGTCTTGCAGGCTGATTTCTCCGAGTCAACTAGCACTGCACTTCATCAGTGTTTTCCAAAATACATTTCACAGAATGACATTCCCGCTATATGCTCTAATATGAAAAGTTTTCAAGGTTAAAACAGTAAGAGAAAATAGATAGATAGATAGGACAGATATTTGAATATTGAAAATGTCTTCTTGCGAGGGATTGAATTGTCACCCTCTGCATTCACAATACATAGAGTCCTTGGACAGCAACCAGTCAATCCTAAAGGAAATCAGTCCAAATATTCATTGCAAGGGCTGAGGCTGAAGCAGAAGCTCCAATACTTTGTCCACCTGATGTGAAGAGTCAACTCATTGGAAAGACCCTGATGCTGGCACAGATTGACAGCAAGAGAAGAGGGCAACAGAGGATAAGATGGTTGGATCACCAATTCAATGGACATGAACTTGAGCAAACTCCAGGAGATGGTGAGGCACAGAGAAACCTGGTGTGCACTCAGTGGGGTCACTAAGAGTCGGACACAACTTACCGACTAAACAGCAACAGTAATTTTTAAAGGTGGCTTTCCCTCTACAGTTATTTTAAAATGCTCACTGTATCCCCCAAGATGTAAAATACATCCTTGAGCCTATCTTCCCTCCAACAGTGTGCACTTCCCACATTCACACCTTTCTCTTGCTCCTCCCCCTCCACTGGCAATTACTAGTTTGTTCACTATATCTGTGAGTCTGCTTCTTTGTTCACTCATTCTCTAGTTTGTTTTTTTTTAGATTCCTCATGTGATATCATACAATATTTGTCTTTCTCTGATTTATTTCACTATATTCTCTTGCATTCTTACAACCACATTAGGAAATATTGCAGACACAAGCTTACTGTTGACCAGGTTCATTTTCTCTTCCTCTTTCGCCGGCATCTAGTTCTTACAAACCTGTTCTTTGGACTTAGGTGGGATGTGGGCAGAAGCAATACATGCCACTTTCAAGGCTGACTGATAAAAACTGCCCACACGTCATCCCCACACTACTTTTCCTTCTGCAACCACGGAAGAAACTTTGGCTATAAAAGTCCCAAGATAGGAAGTGTGTATGTTCCCAAACCATCTATTGGAGAAGAGCCACCCACTGCTCGGGAATGCCAATGCAAGACTGGGAATGAACAGGAAATAAGCTCCTATTGTGTTAAGCTGTTGAAACTATGTAACCGTGAGCATCATGTTAAGATAGCATTATTATAGCCATTTTCCATATGATGGAACAGAAGATCTAACAGTTCAAACGACTTATCATTAAGTCGTTAAGCGACTGTGCATGCTCAGTTGCTTCAGTCATGTCCAGCTCTTTGCAATCCTATGGACTGTAGCCTGCCAGGCTCCTCTGTCCACAGGATTCTCCAGCAAGAATATTGGAGTGGGTTGCCATGCCCTCCACCGGGGGAATCTTCCAGACCCAGGAATGGAACCTGTGTCTCCTATGTCTTCTGCATTGGCAGGCAGATTCTTTACCACTAGCGCCACCCAGGAAGCCTCAGTGTAGTAGAATTTATCACCAGATCTAATTCTAAATCCTGTGATTTTTCCAGAAGCGTGCTGCCTCACTTCTAAAATTTCTGAGTTCAGGAACATTCCATATGCTTTTCAGACCATTTGCAGGCTTCCCTTAAAAGAAAGAAATTTTCTAAATTCTTTCCAGAAGCATATGCTGACATAAGAGAGGAATCGATGAATGAATGTCTTGGTAAGGACTATCAGAAAAATTGAATTCTGTCCTCATTTTAATCAAATCAATATGAAAATAAGTGCATCTCTTTTTTTTTAATTTTTTTTAAATTTTATTTTATTTTTTAACTTTACAATATTGTATTGGTTTTGCCATATATCAAAATGAATCTGCCACAGGTATACAACTATAACTTTTGTCCATGGAGTTTTAAGATAAAGTAGTTTCACTTTTTGGTGAGTTTTGTTTCCACATTTAATCATCTACTAGGGAAAAAAAAGAAGAATACAAAGATAATTGAACATATTTTTAATGTTATTTCTAGTCTCTCAGCAACTTTGAACTTTTCATAAACATATAGATGTTGAATCTGATCAGTAAAGTATGCAGCCACGTAGGTCATGACTATACTTGTTTATCAAGTCTGCTTTCATGAAAAGAAGAACTCTGGGAAAATATAGAAATGAGCAAAAAGAGTTGTACTTTTAATTAAGCCAATTAAGCTCCCAAACCCATTAAATGAAAGTGTTTCCATATCTATCTTTACAAAAACCCAGAATAGTTCAGTGACAACTTTTCTGTGAGAAAATCACTACAACTTTTTTAAGAAAACTATTTATTTTCTTTGGCATTAATACACCACATGTATTTCTTCCAATAGATTTTAATATACATGTAAAGGTTAATTTTATGTGTCAACTTGGCTGGACCACAGGCTGGAATCAAGATAGCCAGGAGAAATAGCAATAACCTCACATATGCAGATGACACCACCTTTATGGCAGAAAGCGAAGAGGAACTAAAGAGCCTCTTGATAAAGGTAAAAAAGAAGAATGAAAAAGATGTATTAAAACTCAACATTCAAAACACTAAGATCATGACATACAATCCCATCATTTCATGGCAAATAGTTGGGGAAAAATGGAAACAGTGAAAGAATTTATTTTCTTGGGCTCCAAAATCACTGCAGATGGTGACTGCAGCCATGAAATTAAAAGACACTTGCTCCTTGGAAGAAAAGCTATAACCAACCTAGACAGCATATTAAAAAGCAGAGACATTACTTTGCCAACAAAGGTCTATCTAGTCAAAGCTATGGTTTCTCTAGTAGTCATGTACGGATGTGAGAGTTGGACCATAAAGAAGGCTGAGTGTTGAAGAATTCATGCTTTTAAACTGTGGTGTTAGAGAAGATGCTTGAGAGTCCCTTGGACCACAAGGAGGTCCAACCAGTCAATCTAAAAAGAAATCAATGCTGAATATTCATTAGAAGGACTGATTTTGAAGCTGAAGCTCTAATACTTTGGCCACCTGATATGAAAAGCCAACTCATTAGAAAAGACTCTGGTGCTGGGAAAGATTGAAGGCATGAGAAGGGGATGACAGAGGATGAGATGGTGGGATAGCATCACCAACTTGATGGACATGAGTTTGAGCAAACTCCAGGAGATGGTGAAAGACAGGAACACCTCGCACACTGCAGTCCAGGGGGTCACAAAGAGTCAGACACGACTGAGTGACTGAACAAGCTCTCTGGACCACAGCGCCTAGACATTAGGTCAAATATTATTCTGGGTGCTTCCGTGAGGGTGTTTTTGTTGAGATTAAGATTTACATCAGTGGACTTTAAGCAAAGCAGTGTGTGTTAATCCCTCAGTCATGTCCAACTCTGCAAACACGTAGTCTGTAGCCCACTGGACTCCTCTGCCCATGGAATTGTCCAGGCAAGAATACTGGAATGGGTTGCCATTCCCTTCTTCAGGGGATCTTCATAGATTACTCTTCATAATGTGGATGGGCCTCATCCAATCAATTAAAGGCTGAACACAATAAAAGACTGACCTCCCCAAAGCAAGAAGGAATTCTGCCAGGAGAGAGCCTTTGGACTTGAACTCTAGTATATGTTGACTAGTATCCTTATGGCACACCCTGCAGATTTTGGACTTATCAGCCTCCATAATCCAAAAAGCCAATTCCTTAAAATAATCTCATTCTCTCTCTCTCTCTCCCTTCCCCCTTATCTCTCTCTCTCTCTGTCTATTTATTTCTACACACACACACACACACACACATCCTGTTGGTTCTGTTTCTCTGGACTAATATAGTACCATGATTATTACTTAGACTTTTATAGAAGTTAATAAGAACCTAAAATTCAAAAATTATATTTTTTTATATTTTTGAACATTTATTAAGTACTCTTCTGGGAATTATGAATGTCACACCAGCATATACCAGGTAATGAACATATTTTGACATTTTTGAATGAAAACTGACTCTGTCAGATTTATGAGTTGGGTTTTTCACCCCCTAAACTCATATGTTGAGGTCCTAATCCCCAGTATCCCAGTGCCCTTGTTGGGAGCTAAGGTTTTTGCAGATTTAGTTAAGATGAGGTCATTCTTGAGTTGAGTATGTCACTAGTTCAAGATAGCTGGTGTCCTTATAAAAGGGGAAATTTGGGCACAGACATTGACACACACACACAGGGAGAATGTCATATAAAGATGATGGCAGCAGTTGGGGTGGTGCTTCTACAAACTGAGGGGTACCAAAGACTGCCAGCACCCACTAGAAGTTCAGGGTGAGGCATGGGACAGTTTTTTTTTCATAGTGCTCAGAAAGAATGAACCTCCCTAGCACTTTGGTCTCAGACTTCCATGCTTCATAACTTTAAGACAATAAATATCTGTTGTTTAATCTGTCCAAGTCATGATTCTTTGTTACAGCAGACCTAGCAAACTCATATTGATAGATCTGAGAGTGCTGTGCAGAAAGGGAAGAAAAACACTTAGATCACTTAGGAGCTACTCACAATACCCTAATGAAAGGCAGTGAATTCCCACAGTAGGCAAGACTAAAGGAAATGCTGAGAAAAAGACAGAAAGCATTTTTACATTATATTATTGTATTTACATTATATTATTAAATGTAACATTTAAATTGTTACAGTAGGATGAATTAAACATGGAAGGTAAGAGAAAAAGGAGTAAAAAATGATGACAGGACTTCAATCATAGATGACTTGGAAGATGGCAGTGGCATTAATCAAGAGGTGAAAATAAATATGATGAGAAATTTTAGCAAGATGGTGAAATATTTTAGCATTTTGGTGAAATATTATGCCTTTGATTTGTTCCTAAGAACACTTGCACTAGTATGCTTAATGGAGGGAAAAGATAGTTTAGGGGGCTTGACTTTCAACCCAAAATGATACACTTTTTATGTAGGAATCTCAGTAATAAATTCCAATGTAAATATATACAAAAATAGATTATGGTTGTAAGTATATGACTATGAAAACTACACATTTCTAAAGAAATCCTACCAGTGACAACACCCAGCTTTGCTCGAGAGTAATCTATTTTTCCTACAGTTACTAGCTCTATCATTACCACAGTTTTTGCACTAGGTGGTCATTTTAATCATCCATTTTTATAATAAATCACAGATAAACTTATACATAATCATTGTGTTTATTTATAATAGCATCATAGGAAAGTGGAGTAAATGAGAGAAGTTGGATCTAGGAATCTCAGTCAATGAAGATCTCGTTGTCATAAAAGCTAATACAATGCCCTATAGGTAGGGGCCATTCATAAATTTCTAAACACAAGTGGTAGCTTCCTAAAGATACAAAGATGCAGACATTTACCAAAGCTAAGGTCAAATCGCAGAATTCTCCTTTACTGAACTCAGAGGGCAATTGTAGAAGACATCCATATGGGTCTGTACCTCAACACGCCAGTCATTCATTCTTGCTGTTCAATTGGTTATCAGTACATTTCCTTGAGTCCCACAAACTTTCTGACTCCCAGATTCCTTTTTAATGATTAAAACTTTTAAAAAAATTTTATTGGTGTATACTTGATTTGCAATGTTGTGTTACTTTCTGCTGTACAGCAAAATGAATCAGTTATACAAATAGTGTTAGTCACTCGGTCGTACCCGACTCTTTGTGACCCAATGGACTGCAGCCCACCAGGCTCCTCCGTCCTCAGTCCATGAAATTTTCCAGGCAAGAATACTGGAGTGGGTTGCCATTTCCTTCTCCAGGGGATCTTCCCAGCCAGGGATCAAACCCGGGTTTCCTGCACTGCAGGCAGATTCTTTACCAACTGAGCTACCAGGGCATATTCATTTGTTTTTAGATTCTTTTCCCATATAGGTCATTACAGAGTATAGAGTTTCCCATGCTATATAGTTACCTATTTTATATATAGCAGTGTTAAGACGTCAGTCCTAATCTCCCAATTTATCCCTTCTCCCCATTCCCTGCTGGCAACCATAAGATTGTATTCTACACTTGTAATTCTATTTCGGTTCTCTAAATAAGTTCATTTGTACCATTTTTGTTTTTTAATCAGTTTTTGTCAGAGTGTAGTTGTTTTATAGTGTTGCACTAGTTTCTACTGTATGGCAAAGTGAATCAGCTATATGTATACATACATCCCCTCTTTTGTATATTTCCTTCCCATTTAGGTCACCTTAGAGCATTGAGTAGAGTTCCTTGAGCTATACAGTAGGTTCTCATTAGTTATCTATTTTATGCACAGTATCAATAGTGTACATATGTCTATCACAATCTCCCAATTCTTCCCACCCCCCTTTCCTCTTAGTATATATATATTTGTCCTCTATATCTGTGTCTCTACTTCTGCTTTGCAAATAAGATCATCTATATCATTTTTGTAGATTCCACATATATGCATTAATATACAATATTTGTTTTTCTCTTTCTAACTTACCTCATTCTATGTGACAGCCTCTGCAGTCCATGTACCATTTTTAAAGACAAATTATTCCAGAGGTTGGTTATATTTTCAAATTTCATGGTAGTTGTATAATAAATAAAGTGTTAGTTGCTCAGTCATGTCTGACTCTTTGAGACCCCATGGACTCTAGCCTGCCAGGCTTCTCTGTCCATGGAATTCTCCAGACAGGAATACTGGAGTGAGTATTCCCTTCGCCAAGGGACCTTCCTGACCAAGGGATTGAACCTGGGTCGCCTGCATTGCAGGCAGATTCTTTACCGACTGAACCACCAGGGAAGCCCCGACATCATATTTTTTAAAAAGTTTAAAAAAATTTACTTTTTCAGGGAACTCTTGGGATATAGCCCCTTGATAAGCACTTAGGAGCATGTATAGGGAAAAGGCAAAGCACATGGAATCCCTAAGTGGAAGATACAGAGGAAAATGTAAAAGGTCTAGCGATATTACTCTACATAACTAAGCTATGAAATTCATGAGGCAGGAGTCATAACAAGCACCTAGCACAGAAGCTGGAACATTAGAGGTACCCTAATGTTTGTGGAAGGAAGGGAGGGAGGAAAGAAAGGAGGCAGGAATTTGGCTCTGAGAAAAATATGATATTGTCCCAGGGACAATGACCAAGGAGCTTCCTTATGTCTAAAATGTAATGCTAAGTTGTTTTCATCATGAAAGTATAAGCCTCATCTATGTCCCCAGACTTTCAGTAAAGTCTGTTAGATACACAAATGCTTGTGTAAATAGATTTTGTGGCAATCAAGCGAAGGAAATAGTGCTGTAGTGTCTGAATCATTACAGTCTGAAAAGAAACAGAGGCTAGACTAGGAAGAAGATCCATAAAATGAACTAGTTCTTCTAAAGTAAAAGTTCAAACAAGAGATTAGGAAAGAAAACGGGAAGTCACCATCCTCTAACCTCTTCTCTCTCAGATTCCTCAGCGATGATGGAAGTAGCCAGGATTCCCACCAAAAAGGAAAAGGAGATAAAGAAAGTCAATTCCGTGTCAATATCAAGAACAGGATGGCTCAGTAATACCTTGGATGCACATGTTTTATTCCTGAAATAGAGACATAAGATGCCATCATTATCTTTGTTTCATGGATAAGCGAATGTTTAGGAAGCTTAACAAGCCTCCAGCCAAGGGACAGAAACCAAGATCTGAACCAAAGCGCCCCAAACTGCTTCCCCACAGCTATAGACCATTACATATAAGATGCATTTCTGGGTCCCAGACCAAGAACAGAAAGAAACCATCACTCCTCTATCTTTTAAAACTGTCCTCAAAGACAAACTCTGAAACTTTACAATTTATTATGAAATAAAGCAAAGAATGGAGAGAACTTTCAAAGTTGAAGTACAACTATAATAGCTCTGATAGTGAAATAGAGGATTCCCCAAACAGAAATAAAAGCAAGGAAATAGTTTGGTAAGATAGCTACAGCATCCTTGGGTGTTTGCACCATCACAATAAAGAGCCCAAGCAAAAGTGGACTCATCTCAGCCTATAAACTCTGTTATTACATATTACTACTACATGAATCTTATATATTAAAAATGATTGGCCATCTAAATAAAAAGAGAGAAAAGATCTTTCTGTTCTTCATTTTTATTGAAACCTATAAAGCTAAAGAATAAAACATGAACAAAAGAATCACTAATAATGTGTAAACCTCTGAAAAACTTCCTATTTTCCAAATCATATGTGAAGTGACTGAAATAAACAAATGTTAGAGTTATACAAACAACAGCTTTGAAGGGGCAGCCTAGGGTTCCCCAGTGATTTATACCATAGCACAAACCAGAGAATTTCTGAAAACCAGGGTATTATTTTTAAAAAGAAGAAGCATGAAAGCTATGTCTTGCTTTAATGAGATATTACTGCGAGTCATACTTATTAACATTTGACTAGAGGAAACCTTTATTCTACGAGGAAAGTCAGTAATAGAAAGAAATAAACATTTTCTCTCCAGAAATTATCCATACATTTTGCCTCTCTGAAAAGCCATTAGTGAAATAGGAAACCCATTTTGTGCTGACAGAAGAGATGGATGGTCAGATACTCCGTGAGGCACTAAGTACCGCTGTTATAAGAAAAGGTACCCAACGCCCCTGGCATGTGCACCTCCTCTGTCTCTATTTTCTGTAAAAAGAAAAAAAAATCTTCCTCTTCTGATTCTCCTTGATCAACTCTGAAAGGGAAATATAGAGGTGTGTTTCTGGACATAAGAGAGAGTGAAGACACAAGGAGACCACCTGCCAGTCAGTTCTCACTTTCCAAAAAAAAAGCAGAAGGAATTAGCATGTCAGTCACCAGTCCAGATGGCTTGTTTTATCTGTATGGGAGCTCCAGTGGAAAGCAAGCACAAAACAAGGCCCTACATATTAAAATGAGCTTCCCAGGTGGTTCAGTGGTAAAGAATCTAAGAATCTGCCTGCCAATGCAGGAGACATAGGAGATACATGTTTGATCCCCGAGTCAGGAAGATCCCCTGGAGGAGAATATGGCAACCTTCTCCAATATTCATGTCTGGAGAATCTCATGGACAGAGGAGCCTGGTGAGCTACACAGTCCATGGGGTCACAAAGAGTCAGACACAACTAGGCACATGAGCACAAGATATTAGAATAAACCAACATGTGTTTGAAATTTGTTTTTAAGTCTCTTCTGTCCTGATTTACTAAAACATGGAACTTTACCCAGAGCATGTTTGGGGGTCTACCAATACATAGCGATAAGTGAGGGAAATAGAAAACTACAGTCACCTTTTTGATGTTTTGACTCTCAGGACCTAGACACTGACTTTTCATCCTTTCTCCTTCTCCCTACATCTCATCTGATCATGGAGGGATCCTTTGCAAAGTTTTCCACTGTTGTCCTGTATTGAAGGAAGACTTGGAAACTTTAATCGACTCCCTTCACTGTACAAGTCCCCAAACTACCTGCTTTCCTAGGTAACTTCTCTTTGTCCTGCATGGAAATTATTCTGAAAGCCCATAAATAGCTAGGGGGAAGTATAGAGGATTAATCACTCAACTTGACTACATGTGTCAAGACTCTCTAACCAAGTATGGTTTTTCCAGTAGTCAAGTATGGATGTGAGAATTGGACCATAAAGAAGGCTGAGTGTGGAAGAATTGACGCTTTTGAACTGTGGTGTTGGAGAAGACTCTTGAGAGTCCCTTGAACTGCAAGGAGATCAAACCACTCCATCCTAAAGGAAATCAATCCTGAATATTCATTGAAAGGACTGATGCTGAAGCTGAAGCTCCTATACTTTGGCCACCTGATATGATGAGCTGACTCACTGGAAAAGACCCTGATGCTGGGAAAGATTGAAGGCAGGAAGAGAAGGGGACGACAGAGGATGAGATGGTTGGATCACATCATCAACTTGATGGACATGAGTTTGAGCAAGCTCTGGGAGATGGTGAAATACAGCGAGGCCTGGAATGTTGCAGTCCATGGGTTACAAAGTGTCAAACATGACTGAGTGACTAAACAACAACAACCAGGTAAAACATAAGATAATCCCTTGCTGTCCATTCTCTCTGTCTGCATCTCTATTCCTGATCTGCAAACAGGTGCCATCTTTCTAGAGTTCATACATATACATTAATATACAGTATTTGTTTTTCTGTTTCTGACTTACTTCATCATGTATAACAGACCCTAGGTCCATCTGTGGAGGGTGAGATGAATTGGGAGAGTAGCTTTGGCATATACACACTACCAGATGTAAAGTAGATAGCTAGTGGAAAGCTTCTATATAACACAGGGTGCTCACCTCGGTGGTCTGTGATCACCTAGAGGTGTGGGATGGCAGAGGTGTGAGGAGGCTGAGGAGGGAGGAGGTACATGTGTACTCATAGCTCATGTACGTCATTGTACAGAAGAAACTAACAACACTGTAAAGCAATTATACTCAACTTTTTAAGTTAAAAACAAAAGATAATCCCTTGCTTGTCATGAAACACATGACTGAACCCATGCTCCAGGCTCAGAAAAGAAACCTGGACCCTGATCAGCAAAGGATGATTCATAGATAGTAAAAATTCTTGCAAATAAAGAACTCAACTGAGACATACATTTGCAATGCCAAGTAATGAGGTTTTATTGAGAAACACAGAGCGAGACAAGTTCCCTTTTCCAAGGCACAAAAGCAGAAGCCAAAAGACAAAGCAGCAAGGTCAAAACATGCCAAAACCCTTGGAGACTGGGGCGTGAGTGGTACATTTCTGGAAACATCCACAGGTATACATGCCACCAGTCATCAAACCCTTAAAATAAGATTGGTGCTGGTCAAATCTTGGATTGCCCCCAAAGGCGGCTTATTCAGGGCTGGCAGCCAGCAATCAGGCAGTTAGAACAGGGGTCAGCAATGAAGTTACTCAGGCAGCATGTCGGAAGATCCTGGAAACACAGCTGGCAGGTCATGGAATCTTGATTCACTCATGGGCTTCTGAACACTTAGCAAATTCTTCTGCAGCTGGACACGCAGGACTGCTGGTACGTCCTGGAGACCCCGCAGGCAGGTTGGCAGATGGTGGAGACTCCTCCCACCGGTTGGCAGACAGTGGAGATGCTTCTCACTGGCTTGCATACAGTAGAGATGCCACTCAGAGGCTGACAGCCACTGGAGACAAAGGTGACTGGCCGGCTGCAGGTAGTCGAATAGGGACTGGAGACACAGGTGGTTTGCCGAGAGGTCACCTGGACAGGGTTGGAGACACAAGGAGCTGGCTGGTAGCAAGTTGACTGGCAAACAGTGGGCTCACAGCACGTCTCCTGACAGTGGTCCAGGAGCCAGGAGCCCGTTTGGAAGGAGCTGGGCAAATAGATGCCGCTCAGGCAGTCGGCATCCGGGGTAGAAACTGTGGCCACTGGGACAGTGTATTCTCCTCCAATTCTCCTAGAAGAGCAGGTCCTTGTGGAGCAGTTGTAGGACATGGTGCTGGTTGAGAGATGCAGGTAAATCACTGAGGCTGGTTCTTGAACTGTGAATGCCACTTCAGGCTTCTGAGCTTTTATATATTCTTTCTGGTGGGTGGGGCTCCCACCCTGACCTTCCTGGCTTCTTTGGCTCACACCAGCTTGCCTTAGAACCTTCTGTGAATTTCCAGGTTAATTGTCTCTTGAGAAGCCTTCATCCTCATAAAGAAAGTTTAGTAGTTTGGTAACTAAGTCAAAAGGCTTCTGGACTGTATTTAGTTCCAGGATTAAGGAGGTGAGTTGACAGCTTCAAAGCTATTGGTCATCCCAGCCCACAATTCATCCCTCATTCATCTTGCGTGGATACAATGAGTGTCCCTCTGATGGTAACACCAAACATACCACCATCCCACACTCTCTCCCTTCTAACCAGGACTCATTACACACCCACACCCTGTTTGGATTGTTGTTGGTACTTAATATGCTTAATTTAATTAGTCACCCTTCCATAGCTAACGGGGCTTCTACAAGGAATTTTGTTGAATATGCTTCAAGATGATAATGACAACACTTAGGAAAAAGGACACAAAGATATATCCAGAGTACAAACTGGCTTGGAAAATCAATTAGGTGATCAGAGCAAGATGCCCCCAGGAAGCTCAGAGGGCAATGGGACTCACCCTTTATGTCCAAGCAGCTAAGCAACTTGGAACAGAAGCTAATTAAGTGGGACTGCATTTGTAGCCAAGTTTCTTTCTCAATAAATTGAATGAGCTTTATTCCCAAAATGTTTAATCTTATAACAATGGATAAGAGCAACTCATATGAATCATCAATATGTCAGTGGAAAACGTTTAGTTAATTTATTAAATTATTATAATGTTCATTTGAAAGGCCATGGTATCTTTCTTTCAAGGTGCTCAATATATTCAAAAGACATTTATTTTCACACAAAAACTTATAGATAGGATGCACTTTTATCACAGACAAATCAAAGGCTCTTCAGGGTCACTGTCTCCGTGAAGGATAAATGGAGGAGTGGAGCAAATGGCCCTTAATCAATATTTGGTGATGAATGGATGTGTGAACAGTGGGCTGTAATATTTAATTATTCTTTTCATTCTTGGGGAAACCATAGAAAGATATCATCTCCATGATTTCACTTTGCTACAATGGATTCAGTTCTCAATGCCAAAATGACTGAGCCTTGTGATCCATCTGTAGAAAACGATTTCAACTCTGGAAAAATAAGTCACTTCAGCACAGCTTAAATGGTTGGTGATATTTCTACATCAAAACAGCTGTAAGAGCTGACTCATTTTGTAAACTGGCTTACATGGGGTAGGAAAGAATGACAAAGATGAATTTACATATATTTGAGGGCTACAGTAGGCTACGTTTTAAACATGCACAAAGCAAACAGCTTTATGTTAGATGTCACCAGAAGTCCTTTTGCTGAATGCTTTATTCATCTCTATTCATCCCCCTGAAGCCATGTTGGGAGCTCCCCACGGCTCTAATTTGGAGGCTAATAATACACCCCAACTAAACAATGCTGTGCTGTGGGACGTATTATAATTCCCAGGGATCACACTGTGTCTCCCTCAGTGGCTCACAACATGTACTCGGGTATGGGGAGAAATTAAAGAGATAACTACTTTCCACAAGGTTAGGACTTTGCTCTTCCCACCATGGGGAATGTCCCAGTTGGTGTTTGAAGGTCAAGTTCTTGGCCACAGGAGCTGGCTTGCTTCTTTGAAAATGGATGTGTAGTTTACAGGCTTCTACCAGCCATGGATACACAGACAGCTATGGAGAAGTACTTCATTGTGTAAATTAATCAAGTGACCACGTGAAAATGTGAAGTTAGTGGTAAAGTGACACAAGAGAAGTTTCCAGTACCTGTTGCCACATTTCTGGAAGAGAACTTGTATAAATTGCTGCTCTGTCTTGATTCCTCTTTTCCATTAAAAGTTAAAAATTGTAATTTAAGAAATATTCTAGAAAATATCTTCCTTCAGCTTCAGAAGGAAAGGAAATGAACACTTTTGAGGCTCTTCCAGGAATTAAGTTAGAGATTTCACACACACCATCAAAGAACAGAGTGCATCCAGCAACCCTAAGGGCTAGGTATGATGTCACATAAAGAAGCTGAAGTTCAGGGAGGTTTAATGACTAACCTAAGTCACACAGTTTATACTTGGCTAAGCTGAGAGGTGAATAAAACAGAGCCATGTGTTGTGAACCTATGCTGGGAATATTCAAACATGGTGAGATGCCTTCATTAAAGTTCAAGCAAAAATTTATTTGAAAAATCAAGTAATCAATGTTCTATTGATGACACCACAAAGACTATAGTCTTTATGTCTATTCCAGTTCCATTAATTAACAACAACAAAAATAAATAAAATTTTAAATAGTGAGTTACAAGCACTGGTGTCTTTAAACTTCATGAGGGTTTTTTCATTGTATATAATTCTGACAATTTTACTTCATTAGAATTGTCAGGGGAATGTGTAATTTCCTCGGTTCTGTCTCATCACAACAAAAACTTGAAGCAACAGACGTTAAGGCCCTTGGCGTGTCACAGCTCTCAGATAGATCAGTGTTACAGCTCAGTATTATTTAGAAAATAAAGGAAAATACATCCTTGAGGCGTAAGGGCATGCCAAACCAAAAGATGCAAAGATTAGTTCTTTGTCAGTTGCTTCATTTGCTATTATTTTCTCCCATTCTGAAGGCTGTCTTTTCACCTTGCTTAGAGTTTCCTTTGTTGTGCAGAAGCTTTTAATTTTATTTAGGTCCCATTTGTTTAGTTTTGCTTTTATTTCCAATATTGTGGGAGGTGGGTCATAGAGGATCCTGCTGTGATGTATGTCAGAGAGTGTTTTGCCTATGTTCTCCTCTAGGAGTTTTGTAGTTTCTGGTCTTACATTTAGATCTTTAATCCATTCTGAGTTTATTTTGGTGTATGGTGTTAGAAAATGTTCTAGTTTCATTCTTTTATGAGTGGTTGACCAGTTTTCCCAGCACCACTTGTTAAAGAGATTGTCTTTTCTCCATTGTATATTCTTGCCTCCTTTGTCAAAGATAAAGTGTCCATAGGTGTGTGGATTTATCTCTGGGCTTTCTATTTTGTTCCATTGATCCATATTTCAAAAATATACAAGCAACTCCTGCAGCTCAATTCCAGAAAAATAAATGACCCAATCAAAAAATGGGCCAAAGAACTAAAAAAACATTTCTCCAAAGAAGACATACAGATGGCTAACAAACACATGAAAAGATGCTCAACATCACTCATTATCAGAGAAATGCAAATCAAAATCACAATGAGGTACCATTTCACGCCAGTCAGAATCTGTGATCCAAAAGTCTACAAATAATAAATGCTGGAGAGGGTGTGGAGAAAAGGGAACCCTCTTACACTGTTGGTGGGAATGCAAACTAGTACAGCCACTATGGAGAACAGTGTGGAGATTCCTTAAAAAACTGGAAATAGAACTGCCTTATGACCCAGCAGTCCCACCGCTGGGCATACACACCGAGGAAACCAGAATTGAAAGAGACACATGTACCCCAATGTTCATTGGAGCACTGATTATAATAGCCAGAACATGGAAGCAACCTAGATATCCATCAGCAGATGAATGGGTAAGAAAGCAGTGGTACATATACACAATGGAGTATTACTCAGCCATTAAAAAGAATACATTTGAATCAGTTCTAATGAGGTGGATGAAACTGGAGCCTATTATACAGAGTGAAGTAAGCCAGAAAGAAAAACACCAATACAGTATATTAACACATATATATGGAATTTAGAAAGATGGTAAAGATAACCCTGTATGTGAGACAGCAAAAGAGACACAGATGTATAGAACAGTCTTTTGGACTCTGTGGGAGAGGGAGAGGGTGGGATGATTAGGGAGAATGGCATTGAAACATATATATCATATAGGAAATGAACCGCCAGTCCAGTTTCAATGCAGGATACAGGATGCTTGGTGCTGGTGCACTGGGATGACCCAGAGGGATGGTTCGGGGAAGGAGGTGGGAGGGGGATTCAGGATAGGGAAAACGTGTACACCCATGGCGGATTCATGTTGATATACGGCAAAACCAATACAATATTGTAAAGTAATTACCTCCAATTAAAATAAATAAATTTAAATTAAAAAAAAAAGACAAAAAAAAAAAAAAGATTCAAAGAGAAGAAAGACAGAGACAGAGAGCCCAGGACCTTCGGCTCCTCTTTTTATATCTTTTCTCCTCCCCCTGGGCCTGTCCTATGTAAATTGGGCCAGCCAGGAGTGCTGTTTGTTCTACCTGAGATCCTCACTCCAGTCCTTGGACCTTCCTTTGTTCTATTTTCGTGGGCTTTTCCCTTCCTTGTCTTTTAGCCACTGCCATTCTGGACTCCTTTTTCCTATTCCAACTACCTAACAGAATAAAGTGCAAGATCACTACAAACGAAGCAGGAAGAGACAGAAAGCCTTTAATAGCTTGCAGCTACAATTTGAAATTGAAATTATTTTTAATGGTGATGTGTACAACTAATTATTAGAGAAGAACAGAGAAGTGAATTGATTTTTCAAATGTAGGTGTCATAACTCTTCTGAGAAAACAGGATTCACAAACTCTGCAGGAAGAGGTACCCCTTCCAGGGCCCAAAACTGGGCTCTTGTCTAACACTAGGAAATGAAATGTCCAAGGAGACGTATCTGCTGACAAAGCAAGAGATTTTCTTGGGCTAAGGGCAACCAGGTGGAGAGCAGTAGGGTAAGGGAACCCAAGAGAACTGCTCTGCCGAGTGGTTCCCAGTCTCAGGTTTTATGGTCATGGGACTAGTTTCCAGGTTGTCTTTGGCCAATCATTCTAATTCAGAGTCTTTCCTGGTGGTGCACGCATCACTCAGCCAAGATGGATTCTAGCGAGAGGGATTCTTGGAAGTGGATGGACACTTGGTGTCTCCTTTTGACCTTTCCCGAACTCTTCCGGTTGGTGTTGGCTTATTGGTTCCATATTCCTTACCAGGATCTCCTGTCATAAAACAACTCGTGCAAATGGTTACTAAAAGGCCTGGCCAGGGTGGGCAGTTTCAGTCAGTGTGCTTCCCCTAACAAAATCACTCTAAGATGATGTTTTAGAGTTTTCTTCCTGTCAAAAAGTAAGCAAAACCAAGAGACTCTTTAAATAATTAAATCTAAAGGCATTCATCAATGGACTGCTTTCTACTCAATATTTAGCACCGGCGAAATGGCAAGTTCTCTGAAAAACAGCAAAGGCTAGTGTCACAATATCCTACGGAAAAATTCCAAAGACAGAGGAGCCTGGGGGGCTAAAATCCGTGGATCGCAAAGAGTTGGACATGACAGCGACTGACCGCGCACACACACACACACACACACACACACACACACACACACACACGGAGTTAGAATTGCTGCTTAATACTCTTGTACATTCAATACGTAAATGCCAGCATCTAGATTCTTCATTTGAATTGAATGTAAGATGCAAAAGTAAAGAAACATGCACATCAAGGAAAGATGTTTTTGCAAATTCACATCTCACCTACGTTCTAAGTTGTTTGCCATTATCTGAAATTGTTTAGGGTGTACCAAGTTACATTCAGCATACCCATTATCAAGCTAATGAGATTCTGTTATAGAGTGTATTTTCCCCCCTTTTCCTTTTCTTCCCTTTCCCTTCCTTAAATGTGAAGGAAAATGTTCAGAGCTTCTAAACAAAAATGAGAAATTTTTGGCTTAGACCAGTGTTTAGTGCCAAATTTACAATGGAATTCAAATCCACATAGTAAGGATTTTATTCATAGCAGCTATCCTAATAGAGGAATCTTTCACTTTGCTTCTATTCAACTAGCTTAAAATCTGTTTCAAACAGCTATGTTCCTTGATTAAAACAATGCTAAAATTTACAAAAAGGAAAAAGAAAAAGGCACTGACAGCAATCTAAGTCTACAGTGTTGCTAAGTGAAATCAGTAAATCAGTAAATTTCATTGGAATGTAAGAAAAAAATTCGCGTCCAACAGCTATCACGACGTAGTTATATGCAATATCAAACTTCAACTCAGTGAAAAGGTTTGTGAAGATTATTCCTGTGTCTGCAGGGTGTGAAGTGAGAGGAGTATATGATGAGAGCAGATGAGAGGAGATTAAAGTACTGCTACCCATTATCTACATCCTTGATGGGTAATTTGCTCTCGTTTGTATAGAACAATCTAAGCCTTATACAATAATTATCACAGACTGGAAATGAGCAATTCTTTCACTCAAAACTGAATCACAGCAATCACTGACAAGGCCAAGTGTTTGAGAGTAAAAAGAATTAAGCATGTGTAGGAGGCTGAAGGTTTGAAATGCAAGAAAGATATTTTTTATTACAAAATTGGTGATAATGTTTATCAATGCAGGTTCAAAAAAAAATCACCTACTCTCATCAAATGGAGCAATAGTAAACTTGCTGAAAAATTAATAAACATAAAATTAGAATTTGTCATCCTGCACTTTTCCAGGATGCTCGCACTCTCAAATGAAAGCTATTCATTATCTTTTAAAAAGCATAAAAAGGGAATTGAAAATTTTTAAAGACAGAACATAATGGCTGCTTTAAAAATGAAATACGTCTTGGCTGAATTGTTCTGCCATTTTTTCCCAACTTCACACAGACCTCCAGGTTGAATCTCCAGAATTCTTATTAATAAAGACATTATAAACCCCCCAAAGGCTAAGTGATTTGCACCGAAACTGAACTGAAATTCATTCTCCCAAACTCTTTTCAAAAAGCGTCAATCATACAAAGGTTTGAATCTTTGGGGCTGGAGGGAAATGTAAGGCAGAAAGCAGAAAAGTGAAAGAAGCAGGCAAAGACCAGCAAAATAGTTGCTGCTTTTAGAACTTGAAAATAGCAATCACCAGCAACAAGATTTGTCGAAAAATAAATCCTCAGAGGATAATGTAAGGTTGAAAAATCCAAAGTTGAACTGCCATTCTCTTTATTCATGCCTGTTTTCAAAATCATGTATTTTTTCATGAGTGCCTTTATTGGGGATCAGAATCAGGATGCTCTCAATAAAAGTAAGTAGATTCCCAAGTTTGGAGACCAAACAAACTCTCTTGCAGGATATCACATGTATAGCTAGTATGTGTTCCAGTTCCAGTCTTTCAAGTAACAAGAGGTGAACCCGCCTTTGGCCAGACGTGAGTAATGTTTATGTATAGGGCCAGAGAGAAGGCCCAAAGTCACACAATTGTATTATCCTTCCCTGATACAGAATTATTCAGGGTCTACTTGGTACCCAGGAGGATAAAGATGTTATTAATAGGAGCTATGTGAGAGAAAGAAGTATAAGGTAAGTCTTGTCTTTAGCATCACCTAGCTGACCTGTGCTGATGCCCTTTCAATGCAACTCTTCTTGGTCTGATCTGTCTATCCAGGGGAATTAGGAATGTAGCCTTAGACCAATACTAGCTCATGTTAGTAATTAGACTATCAGAACTGGATCTTGAAGACCTCTAGTCTAACTCTGTCATCTGATGGATGAGTAATTAAGTGTCAGAGAAGGAGAATCATGGTCAAATATATCAGACAGATTTGTGAACTAGTTCCAACCTGTGTCATCCCATCTCTTACTGCATCCTCTTTGCACACGCTTGAGCCAGCTTCACGGTGGTGCACCCAGACACTGCTGTCTTCGTTTTAGAGCCACTCCCCTACTTCTTGCTTCCCATCCTAAGTCTTCTCTGATGCCACAGCAAGAGAAGTCTATGCTAACTGACTCTGCACGCCCACCACCCACAAATGGGGTCTCCCTTGAGCAATAGGAAATGCAGATGAATGAGCGAGTGTTTCCACCTTTCATCCTCCAGGTAGACAGCTCTGAAACTATTTCAGAAAAACCCTCAAAATCATGCACGAGTTGCTTGTGATGGTGGCTGATCAATAACAGTTCCTGTGATAGTTCCTGCTCCTCTCACTCCCCGTTTGCTGCCTTCCCTGAAATAAAACTCCCAAACTAACTGTCTCAAACTCTGCTTCCAGAGATCTCAGATTATGACACCAGATTCCAAACACTTTCTATTTATATAAGAAAAGTAACTGGTTTGAGGATTCTCTGATGGTCCAGTTGTTAGGACTCCATGCTTTCACTGCCAGCCTGTGAACTGAGATCCTACAAGCCAACCGGTGCAACTAAAAAATAAAAATAACTGGTCCTTCTAATCACTGGCTCGGAGCCCCACAAGGTACATCCATGTCTCTGTTCATACAAGCCTAAGAAATATCTTATACACAAACTGAGCATCAAACAATTAACATTTACATTTCTAGAGTTCTTTTTGGAAATACCAAATGAAACACTGCAAAAGTCCTTAATCACAGCTAGAATATGAGTAGATTTTTAATTTCTCCCAAGTAATGTCAATCACTGCAGCCTGGTAGGCTGCTGTCCATGCAGTCGCAAAGAGTCAGACACAACTTAGGAACTGAACAGCGACAAAGTCAATTATATTGTGTCATTTTCTTAACATAGGCTAGTCCCTAGGAGTTGACACCCCAAACACTAAAACTGAAAGATCTAATTGTCTCTTTGATGGCACAGTTCTTTTCCAAGATGAAGGAAATTTTTCCCAAAATGAGATATATGCTAATTATGCAATGGGAGATAATTTTAGATAGGAATTGGACACTTTTTAACCTCAAAACATATGCATTTGCTTTTAAGCATATTAATACAGTGTGGCTAAGCTATAAAAGCCATTAATTCATGGATATCATTACATAGAATGAGGTTTAACCAACTTTTTTTAATTTAAAAGGTAAATTAATAGAAATTTAAAAGTTAGTTGAATAATAATGAATATAATAGGAAAACATAGCTAAAATTTTCAGGATAGAAATCATGGTACTATTTTAACAGATACTTAAATGATTTCATAGTTTAATAAGATAGTTTAATAGATATCTAAATAATAAGCATTATAAGTGCTTTAAAAATGTATTTAAACGTGTAACTCATTTTCATTCTGAGAATGTTACCACCTAACTACACCTCACTTAAACATACATACAAAATCCAGAAGCCCTACTCTTTTCTGCTTGTCAATTACTTTGGAAAAAATTACCCCAAAATTTAATGAACAAAAGTGAAAATGAAAGTGTCAGTAGCTCATTCCTGTCCCACTCTTTGTAAACCCATGGCCCATAACCCACAAAGCTCCATGTCTTTGGGATTCTCCAAGCAAGAACAAAGGAATGGGTAGTCATTCCCTTCTCCAGGGGATCTTTCTAAGTTCAGTTCAGTTCAGTTGCTCTGCTGCTGCTGCTGCTGCTAAGTTGCTTCAGTTGTGTCCAACTCTTTGTGATCCCATGGACTGCAGGAAGCCAGCTCCCAGAGTTTACCAACTCCCAGAGTTTACTAAAACTCATGTTCATTGACTCAGTGATGCCATCCAACCATCTCATCATCTGTCATCCCCTTCTCCTTTCACCTTCAATCTTTCCCAGCATCAGGGTCTTTACAATGAGTCAGCTCTTCACATCAGATGGCCAAAGTATTGGAGATTCAGCTTCAACATCAGTCTTTCTAATGCATATTCAGGACTGATTTCCTTTAGGATGGACTGGTTGGATCTCCTTTCAGTCCAAGGGACTCTACAGAATCTTCTCCAAACCACAGTTCAAAAGCATCAATTCTTCAGCACTCAGCTGTCTTTATAGTACAACACTCACATCCATACAACTACTGGAAAAATCATAGCTTTGACGAGACAGACCTTTGATGGTAGAGCTGGTTTTAGAAAAGGCAGAGGAACCAGAGATCAAATTGCCAACATCAGCAGGGAGTTGATGCAAGGGAGTTCCACAAAAACATCTATTTCTGCCTTACTGACTATGTCAAAGACTTTGACTGTGTGGATCACAATAAACTGTGGAAAATTCTTTAGGAGATGGGAATACCAGACCACCTGACCTGCCTCCTGAGAAATCTGCATGCAGGTCAGGAAGCAACAGTTAGAACTGGACATGGAACAACAGACTGGTTCCAAATAGGAAAAGCAGTACGTTAAGGCTGTATATTGTCACCCTGCTTATTTAACTTACATGCAGATTATATCATGAGAAACACTGGGCTAGAAGAAGCACAAGCTGAAATCAAGATTGCTGGGAGAAATATCAATAACCTCAGATATGCAGATGACACCACCCTTATGTCAGAAAGTGAAGAAGAACTAAAGAGCCTCTTGATGAAAGTGGAAGAGGGGAGTGAAAAAGTTGGCTTAAAGCTCAACATTCAGAAAACAAAGATCATGGCATCCACTCCCATCACTTCATGAAAAATAGATGGAGGAACAGTGGAAACAGTGGCAGACTTTATTTTGGGGGCTTCAAAATCACTGTAGATGGTGACTGCAGGCATAAAATTAAAAGACACCTACTCCTTGAAAGAAAAGTTATGACCAACCAAGACAGTATATTAAAAAGCAGAAACATTAGTTTACCAGCAAAGTTCTGTCTAGTTAAAGCTATGGTTTTTCCAGTAGTCATGTATGGATGTGAGAGTTGGACTATAAAGAAAGCTGAGCACTGAAGAATTGATGCTATTGAACTGTGGTGTTGGAGAAGACTCTTGAGAGTCCCTTGGACTGCAAGGAGATCCAACCGGTCCATCCTAAAGGAAATCAGTCCTGAATGTTCATTGGAAGGACTGATGTTGAAGCTGAAACTCCAATACTTTGGCCACCTGATGTGAAGAGCAGACTCATTTGTAAAGGCCCTCATGCTTGGAAAGATTGAAGGTGAGAGGAGCAGGGGACAACAGAGGATGAGATGGTTGGATGGCATCGTGGACTCAGTGGATATGATTTTGAGTAAACTCCAGGATTTGGTGATGGACAGGGAGGCCTAGTGTGCACTCTGTCGGACACAACAGAGTGACTGAACTGAACTGAACTGAATGCCTCTGCTTTTAAATATGCTGTCTAGGTTGGTCATAGCTCTTCTTCCAAGGAGCAAGCGTCTTTTAATGTCATGGCTGCAGTCACCATCTACAGTGATTTTGGAGCCCCCCAAAATTAAGTCTGTTACTGTTTCCAGTATTTCCCCATCTATTTGCCATGATGATCTTAGTTTTCTGAATGTTGAGTTTTAAGCCAACTTTTTCACTTTCCTCTTTCACTTTCATCAAGAGGCTCTTCAATTCTTCCTCACTTTCTGCCATAAGGGTGGTGTCTTCTGCATATCTGAGGTTATTGATATTTCTCCCAGCAATCTTGATTCCAGCTTGTGCTTCTTCCAGTCCAACATTTCACATGATGTATTCTTCATATAAGTTAAATAAGCAGGGTGACAATATATAGCCTTGACGTACTCCTTTTCCTATTTGGAATCAGTCTGTGGTTCCATGTCCAGTTTTAACTGTTTCTTCTTGACCTGCATACAGATTTCTCAGGAGGCAGGTCAGGTGGTCTGGTATTCCCATCTCTTAACGAATTTTCCACAGTTTGTTGCGATCCACACAGTCAAGGCTTTGGTATGGTCAATAAAGCAGAAATAGATGTTTTGCTGGAACTCTCTTTTTTTTCGTTGATCTAACGGATGTTGGCAATTTGATCTTTGGTTCCTCTGCCTTTTCTAAATCCAGCTTGAACACCTGGAAGTTCACGGTTCACATACTGTTGAAGCCTGGCTTGGAGAATTTTGAGCATTACTTTGCTAGCGTGTGAAATGAGTGCAATTGTGCGGTAGTTTGAGCATTCTTCCTGGAGGAGGAAATGGCAACCCACTCCAGTATTTTTGCCTAGAGAATCCCATGGACAGAGGAGCCTGGTGGGCTACAGCCCATGGGGTCGCAAAAAGTTGGACATGACTGAAAGACTAATACATATTGACCATTCTTTGGCATTCCTTTCTTTGGGATTGGAATGAAAACTGACCTTTTCCAGTCTGTGGCCACTGCGGAGTTTTCCAAATTTTCTGACATATTGAGTGCAGCACTTTCATAGCATCATCTTTTAGGATTTGAAATAACTCAACTGGAATTCCATCACCTCCACTAGTTTTGTTAGTAGTAGTGATGCTTGTTAAGGCTCACTTGACTTAGCATTCCAGGATTTCTGACTCTAGGTGAGTGATCACATCATTGTGAGTATCTGGGTCATGAAGATCTTTTTTGTATAGTTCTTCTGTGTATTCTTGCTGCCTCTTCTAAGTATCTTCTGCTTCTGTTAGGTCCATACCATTTCTGTGTGTTGTTTTTTATTGTGCCCATCTTTGTGTGAAATGTTCCCTTGGTATCTCTAATTTTCTTGAAGACATCTCTAGTCTTTCCCATTCTCTTGTTTTCCTCTATTTCTTTGTATTGATCACTGAGGAAAGCTTTCTTATCTCACCTTGCTATTCTTTGGAACTCTGCATTCAAATGGGCATATCTTTCCTTTTCTCCTTTGCCTTTCACTTTTCTTCTTTTCATAGCTATTTGTAAGATCTCCTCAGACAACCATTTTCGTTTTTGCATTTCTTTTTCTTGGGGATAATTTTGATCCTTGCCTCCTGTACAATGTCACAAACCTTCATCCATAGTTCTTCAGGTACTCTATCAGATATAATTTCTTAAATCTATTTCTAACTTCCACTGTATAATCATAAGGGATTTGATTTAGGTGATACCTGAATGCTCTAGTGGTTCTCCCTACTTTCTTCAATTTAAGCCTGAATTTGGCAATAAGGAGTTCATGATCTGAGCCACAGTCAGCTACTGGTCTTGCTTTTGCTGACTGTATAGATCTTCTCCATCTTTGGCTGCAAAGAATATAATCGATCTGATTTCAGTATTGACCAACTGGTGATGTCTATGTATAGAGTCTTCTCTTGTGCTGTTGGAAGAGGGTGTTTGCTATGACCAGTGCGTTCTCTTAGCAAAACTCTATTAGCCTTTTCCCTGCTTCATTCTGTACTCCAAGGCAAAATTTGCCTGTTACTCCAGATATCTCTTGACTTCCTACTTGTGCATTCCAGTTCCATATAATGAAAAAGACATCTTTTTTTGGTGTTAGTTCTAGAAGGTCTTGTAGGTCTTCATAGAACCATTCAACGTCAGCTTCTTAAGCTTTACTGGTTGGGGCATAGACTTGGATTACTGTAATATTGAATGGTTTGCCTTGTAAATGAACAGAGATCTTCCTATTGTTTTTAAGATTGCACTCAAGTACTGCATATCAGATTCTTGTTTACTATGATAGCTACTCCATTTCTTTAAGGGATTCTTGCCCATAGTACCAAATATAATGGTCATCTGAGTTAAATTCACCCATTCCAGTCCATTTTAGTTCACTGGTTCCTAAAATGTCAGTGCTCACTCTTGCCATCTCCTGTTTGACCACTTCCAATTTGCCTTAATTCATGGACCTAATATTCCAGGTTCCTAGGCAATATTGCTCTTTACAGCATCGGCCTTTACTTTCATCACTAGTCCCATCCACAACTGGGCCTTGTTTTTGCTTTGGCTCCATCTCTTCATTCTTTCTGGAGTTATTTCTCCACTGATCTCCAGGAGCATTTTGGGCACCTATCGACCTGGGAAGTTCATCTCTCAGTGTCCTATCTTTTTTTCTTTTCATATTGTTTTGGGATTCTCAAGACAAGAATACTGAAGTGGTTTGCCATTCCCTTCTCCAGTGGTCCACGTTTTGTCAGAGCTCTCCACCATGACCCGTCCATCTTGGGTGGCCCTACGCAGCATGGCTCATAGTTTCATTGAGTTAGACAAAGCTGTGGTCCATGTGATCAGATTGATTTGTTTTCTGTGATGGTGGTTTTCAGTCTGTCTGCCCTCTGATGGAGAAGGATAAGAGGCTTATAGAAACTTCCTGATAAGAGAGACTGACTGAGGGGGCAAGTGGGTCTTGTTCTGATGGGCAGGGCCATGCTTGGTAAATCTTTAATCCAATTTTCTTCCATCTTTTTTCTTCCATCAATTTTCTTCCCCAGCTGAGGATCAAGCCCATGTCTCTTGCATCTCAGGCAGATTCTTTATCATCTGAGCCACATGGAAAGTCCTAATGGACAAAGCAACCATTATGTCCAAGGATTCTGCAGCTCAGGAATTTGGGTAAAGCTGATTTGTCTCTGCTGCAGGCTGCATAAGGAATGGGAGGCACTGGAGGTGGGGGATTGTGAGCTGATGTTATCTGAGCTATCACTTGTTCACGTGTCTGTTGATCAATACTTGCTGTCAGCTGAGAAACCTATGCATGCCCTCATGTGGCCAGGACTTCAACAAAGAGGCTGGTTCTAAGAGTGAGAATCCTCAAAGAGAAAGCTATGCAGAAGCTTTATTGTTTTGTTTTTGTTTTTGTTTTCTGACAGGCTCAAAAGTCACACAACATCTGTTTGGCCACACTTTCTCAAACCATCACAAAGGCCCATGTTTGAGGGAAGGTGAAGCAGATTCCACTTTGGGGAGTGGCAAAATTCTAGATAAGAATGTGGGACTGAAAAGATCATCTTGCCCATGAAACTGTTAATGAAATTACCTTATTCCCTGAGTTGCCAGGATGCCAAAACCGAGCTGGAAATCCCTGACATGGACTTAGGGTATCCTACAAGAAAATCTGAATTTCATGTTCTATATTATTAGCAATGTATAAAGCAGACAGACAGCTCATTATTCCCTGTGAATCCCCTGTGAAGGGGACTGTTACAAGAATTGGTACCAATATGATGACCTCCACAGCTCCCTCTAACTCTCCAATTAGACAAGTCTTTGACTCAGGGTACATTAGTGGTTCAGAGGGTAAAGAATCCACCTGCCAATGCAGGAGACTTGGGTTTGATCCCTGGGTCTAGAAGATTCCCAGGAGAAGGAAATGGCAACCCACTCCAATATTCTTGCCTGGGAAATCCCACAGACAGAGGAGCCTGGTGGGCTATAGTCCATGGGGATCACAGAGAAGTCCGTCATGACTGAGTTACTAAACAACAATAACAAACCAGCACTTACCTGCAGGCCTATGCCCCAAAGCAATGCATCTGGCTAAAGACAATTCTCAGTACTTTCCAGTAGCTTCAACCGCTCAACAGTAATCTTTTCCTCTGGTCTTATTTCTCACTAAACACTGTGAAACTGCAAAGTCTATGGACAATATGTGAAATAGTGAGACCTATAGGAGTCCTAGGAGTTACTGGAAACTATGAGAACTCTCGGAGAAGGCAATGGCACCCCACTCCAGTACTCTTGCCTGGAAAATCCCATGGATGGAGGAGCCTGGTGGGCTGTAGTCCACAGGGTCACTAAGAGCCGGACACGACTGAGAGACTTCACTTTCACTTTTCACTTTCATGCATTGGAGAAGGAAATGGCAACCCACTCCAGTGTTCTGCCTGGAGAATCCTAGGGATGGGGGAGCCTGGTGGGCTGCCGTCTATGGGGTCGCACAGAGTCGAACACAACTGAAGCGACTTAGCAGCAGCAGCAGCAGCATGAGAACTCTACCAGTCTCTCCCAGTCCCTTTGAAGACTATGCAGTCTTATATTTTAAATGGAACTGGTTTGCAATTTGCTGTGGTTTGCAAATCATAAAGGTGCCATTAAAATTGGAAGAATATCCAATACCGGTAGTAATGCTGGAAAGAGTGGATTATTCCCAGTTACTAGACTGCCTTCCATTTTCTGCCTCAGCTTTAGAGTCTAAGAGTTGGCTTTCGTTGAATGTCTCTTTATTTAGGGTAAGTGTGAAACTGAATACAAACATCTTGTGTATTTTAAGATGATACGTGTCTCCCTGCATGCAGCTTAGCCACAGGTCAGGAAGGTCACAGTTCATGGTAAAGGGCCAGTCTCTTTACAGGAATCCTAGAACAAAGCTCAGCCCTTGCTTTTCTGACCACGGTTATCTTTGATATTGAACTATGCGGTGACCCTAAAGACAGAAACTGCTTTTGCTAAGTTACAAAAGAACTAACGGTTGACAAAATGATCCTACAGGGAAAAAATCAACTAGGCCCGATACCCGATTTCATCTTTTGCTTCATCTCTTAGCTTCAGTTTCTTTTTCCTCTCTTGATGCCAACACAGCCACTTTGTGTGCACGCTCAGCCGCTTGAGTCATGTCCCGTGCTTTGCGACCCTATGGACAGGAGTTCATCAGGTTATTCTGTCCATAGGATTCTCCAGGAAAAAATACTGGAGTGGGTTGCCATGCCCTCCTTCAGGGGATCTTCCCGATCCAGGAATCAAACCTGCATCTCCCGCTTTGCAGGTGGATTCTTTACCACTGAGCCACCAGGGAAGCCCAGCATAGCCACTAACTTCCCTTTATTGGCCCAGAAATCTACTATAAGCTCCACAGTAGATTTTGGTCCTAAAGCTTTCAGATTTAGATATTGTTCTAAGAGAGGTACAAAAATACTTAACTTGTGACCAAAAAGGGGGGGGGGTGTATAAAGAAAAATAAATAAATAAAAACTAGGAAGAGCTGAAGGGAGTGATTAATATGCAATTTGAGAAATGAAATTATGTGTTATATGTAGTTTAAGTGTAACTATAGTCTTGATTCAGTGTCATCTCAGAATCTGGAGCTATGAATCAGAAGACGGCAAGGTAATAGAAATAAATAAGAATCTAAAATGAAGGAGATAAAATGAAGAAAATGTGTGCACATCTTCAGAAATAATCAACTTCTGAAAAGACAGCTTCTAAACAGGTTTTTTTTTTCAGACTAAATTTTCTGCATCTCAGTATCCAGGCAAATGATAATTATCATTAGAGAACCTGCAGTCCAACTAATGGAAACATATCAAGGGTAACGTAATCTTTGCAGAGGGGTGGAGGCCTGCAGGCATTCGATCAGCCAAGCAGATGTTCTTATTGTTTGCTGGGTAAATGCATCTTTTTCAGACATAATGAACATGTCATTCAGATAATCCAATCCTCGAACTAGACTCTTCAAGTATAATTCTGATATTAATTTGGTTTCCCAATTGACCTGCTGCTGCTGCTGCTAAGTCACTTCAGTCATCTCCGACTCTGTGTGACCCCATAGATGGCAGCCCACCAGGCTCCCCTGTCCCTGGGATTCTCCAGGCAAGAACACTGGAGTGGGTTGCCATTTCCTTCTCCAATGCATGAAAGTGAAAAGGGAAAGTGAAGTCGCTCAGTCGTGTCTGACTCCTTGCGACCCCATGGGCTGCAGCCCACCAGGCCCCTCCGTCCATGGGATTTTCCAAGCAAGAGTACTGGAATGGATTGCCATTACCTTCTCCCCCAGTTGACCTAGCTTCCTAGAAATGTGATACACTAAGTATCCCTCTTAGCTCAGATGGTAAAGAACATGTCTGCAATGTAGAAGACTTGGGTTTGATCCCTGGGTCGGGAAGCCCCTGAAGAAGGAAAGGTGACCCACTCCAGTATTCTTGCCTGGAGAATTCCATGGACAGACCATGGAGTCACAAAGAGTCGGATGCGAGTGACTAACACACAAGTATCTAGCACCAATAAGCTAATCTGATTTCAATGTGAATTAAATTTTCACTCTTGTTTATACATCAGTCTCTTTCAAATTTGGCTAACATGACTCAGTCCTCCAGAGCCTACTAACCTGGGGTAAACTAACAAAACCAAAAGTCTCAACAGGCAAAGCTGAGGGGAAGACTCTCATCCTCTGCAACTCTAATCCAGTCCCAAGCTGGATAGCTGTTCTGCTTCCCTCAAAGACTGAATCATTTTACCAATAGCATATAGAGGCACACATTTCATTAACAGGTCATTTCTAATGTTACCTAATGAAGTCCTGCTTCCTCAAGTACATTTAGCCATGGAATTCTCTCTTAAGTTGACTGTTCTAAGTGTAGCAGAGGTTGGACTGACTAAATGACCTCTATGCAAAGTGGCTTCCAGTTTTCTAATTGTTCACTGCTGCATACCTAAATATCACACTAAGTTAATTGAAGCTATTTCTTGTATCTCCCATTGCATTTCTATTCTTGCACATTTTAAGTATCTCCCTCTTTAGTTACTAACATCACCTATCAGGAGCCAACCAAAACATACTCTAGTAGTTATTCTGCAATCTTCCATTTACATACACACTTAAACATTAAAACCAATTGACCCAAAAAGTTCTATGTCACAGTGAGCTGCCTGGAAAAAATATATATACACACTGCAATTTCAGATTCATTTAAGCTAAGATGCAATTTAAATAATTCATTAGAACAATGATTGTTCATTGCAAATCTGTTCTTCAAATGGATCTCCATTTATCTTGCTCATCTATTAATTGCTCACCCTTCTTAAGGCAGCACATTCAAGGTGCACGTCAAAAGTTCCACAAGTTTTTTCCCCCGACTTTCCCACTGACTCATCGTCTGACCAAAGGCTGCTCACTGAAACTCCCTGGGCCTGTTTCATGATCATGTGTAAAACAGGGTTAATGAGATCTACTTCCCCAGGGCGCTGCAAGAACCAAGTTATGGTTTGCAAAAGGCTTTGTGATTCATACATAAAAGGCTGTACAAGAAAGTAAACTGTCATTGAGCCTTACAAACAGTTTTCATCTCAATTATCTGAAAGTCAGGAGAGAAAGCTATCCTAAGCTTCCAAAAGATAATTCAATTAGCATGAAGTTCCAAGAATTTTCAAAGCTCAGATGGGCAGTTGCTGACTTAGGTTTTTTGTTTTTGTTTTTTTCTCCTAGGAATCAGAAATGTCATTCACAGATAAGTGCAGGGAGTAGCAAAACAGAAAGACAGGAAATTCTTGGCTCTGGGATCTGGTAATAAGGGAGTCTGCCACTTTCAAATTACCTGCTGGAATCTGGCTCAAGACAATTATAGATGAAAAATCTTCTTGGTCTTCAGCCACCTACCCAAAATTGATGTTGGTTTTAAACTTCCTAAAGTTGGAGCAACAATTTTCATGACTTAGGGGTAAGTAAATTAAAAGTTAATTTACTTTTATTTATTTACTATTAGGCTTGTTCTTATACTGTGTGTGTGTGTGTGTGTGTGTGTGTGTGTGTGTGTGTGTGTGAGTTGCTCAGTCATATCCAGCTCTTTGTGACCCCATGGACTGTAGCCCTCTAGGCTTCTCTGTCCATGGAATTCTCCAGGCAAGAATACTGGAGTGGGTTGCCATGCCCTTCTCCAGGGTATCTTTCCAACCCAGGGGTCAAACCCCAGTCTCCCAAATTGCAGGTAGGTTCTTTACTATCTGAGACATCAGGGAGGATACTAGAGGATAGTAAAACTGATAAACAAAATTCTAAATTGTATAGAGCAATGGTGAGATAATTATGCTGTACTTTAAATTTCCTACAAACATCTTAGGAGGAGGCTCTGGGGAAAGACATTATTCATAGCTTGTAGAGTTACAGTGTTTGATATCAACTAATAATTCCATTTAGCTGCACTGTACTTATTTTCACCTTTAAATTATAACCACACTGGGAAGGAGTAAATTTTTTCCTGTTATCATTTGGTGGATTTCCATATTAAAAAGGCTCCCGGGTACTCTTGGCACTGAAAATATCATAATAATAATTAAAATGATTAACACTCACCCTCTTCCAATTAAGACAGTGCCTTAACTGCACTGATCCAGTGATGAATGTCAATGTCTTGGCTATAAAAGACAGACTGTGACTAAAAGTTAGCAACAAGTAACGAGTGAAAACAAATTTTTTCAATAACCACTAAAATAAGATGTTCTTGGCCACTAAAATTAATTTTTTTTAACTTTTAAATCAAGGAAAGGCATCCAGTAGATTCAAGAAGATCAGGAAACTTCTCCTGGAAAAATGCTAAAATTCCAGTTTCTCAAAAGTCTTGCCAGATTTCCACTATAGGAAACCTCATTGTCCAGGCAATTTTCATAATTTAGATTAAGCAAGCAAAAACATGTATTATCTCAGTTTTTGTGAAGATTACATACCAAAACTAGACTCTATTATGTAACTAGCTGAATGACCTTGAGCATTAACCTCCCTCAGTCTCATTTCTTGTCTGTAAATGGAAATGATTAACAGGACCATCTGGGCTTCACTTGTGGCTCAGTTGGTAAAGAATCCTCCTGCAGTGTGGGAGACCTGGGTTCGATCCCTGGGTTGGGAAGATCCCCTGGAGAAGGGAAAGGCTACCCACTCCAGTATTCTGGCCTGGAGAGTTCCATAGACTGTATAGTCTATGGGGTTGCAAAGAGTCGGACACGACTGAGCAACTTTCACTTGTCTTCACTTCACTTCAATAGGGCCTGGTGAGGGGACATTAACATGGTCACTAAATAATCATTCTCCACTCCCCTTTCTCTTTTATTTAAATTAAATCAAGCCTCTGTAGGGGTCTAATTTTCCTTAAATAAAATTTTCAAGCTTTTTAAAATTATAGTAGATTCTTAATCACATGTAACTTATATATACTTACCTGTATATAGCATGCAATTAATGAAATATAGTGCCCAAATGACTTAGAATACTTAATAGTTACAGTTCCACACTTTTAGATCATGAATGGGACTCAAGTTTCCAACACAAATCCTCGAATTCCATACCAGCTATAATTAAAGTGCATTAGATCTATTGATAAGCTTCATAGCTATGAGGACCATTGAACAAGAACAAGAATATCTGTCTCACTGGGTTGTTGCTATCACCATGATGACAGGGGTAAAGATAGTCCTTCTAAACTTTAGAACCTAAAGTTCTAAAAGAGGATTCCTTAAGTGGTAAAAATTAATACTTCCCTTGGGGGGCTTTAAATTTGCCCACAGTAATTCTTTTGACAATACAGAATAAACAAATGTCCCTAGGAAATATTTGTAGAGACCATTAGGGAGTAATCTAAAGCAGCTGATAGCCAACACAAAATTTTTTTGAAGATTCATGTTTGGTCTTACTAGAGTGGCAGAACCATCATTATCCTAACAGCCAGGAGCCGATTCTTCTTGAAGAACTGTCCTGTTGGGGAACTGCTTTGATAAGCTCTTGGGTTAGAAGATGACACTTTCAGAGCACTCTTGTCAGCAGAAGCCAAGGAAACAGACAGCTAAACTTCTCTGCCATCTGCATATGAGAAATTGCTGGGGAGTGGAAGGGGGACATGGAAAGAAAAAGGAGAAGGAAACCACAGAGAACCCAGGTAGGAGAGAAAGAAATTAGCCAACCCAGTATGGCAAGGCGGAGACATCTCATTGAACAAGAACACAGAACTTCCTCCAAAGACAGTGATGTGAAGGAAACTTCATGGAGTATCTGTTTTCCAACTTGCACTTGTCCAGATTGTTTATTTAAAAAGACCTCTGCTCACTTCCTCCCCCTTTTATGCATCAGGACTTCATACCTGTGTGTGATGCATGGGGTGTGGGTGTGTGGGTGTGTGTGTGTGTTGGAAAGGACCTGATTTTCACATACGGTCAATTCAATGTTGACAAAATTAGCCCACATTGGATACTTCCCAAAACAATTCCTGGAAATGGGGTCCCAGAGTCAGGTGTGACCTGAGAATATAGGCCTTAGAATACATCAAGATCTTGTTGTAAATATCTCTGGACTTTCACAAGGTCAGAATGAACTGCTCATAACTTGATATCAAGCAGCTTTTGAATTTCTAATGTTTTGATTACTGAAGAAGTTTGTTCATTTATTGATAATGTTCATTAATTTTTGGTGAATTGTCTGCCTGCATCTCTGCCTAATTTTTAAGGCGCTTTTTAAAAAATTTGTAACAACCCTGTACATATTAAGCATATGAGCTCTGTGACAGAGCTTTGCAATTTTTTTCCACTCTTTGGTTTTTGTATTTCACTAGGATCACTGTATTATTTTTTTTTAATTTAAATTTATTTATTTTAATTGGAAGCTAATTACTTTACAATATTGTATTGGTTTTGCCATACATCAACATGCATCCGCCACGGGTGTACATGTGTTCCCAATCCTGAACCCCCCTCTCACCTCCCTCCCCATACCATCCCTCTGGGTCATCCCCGTGCACAAGCCCCAAGCATCCTGTATCCTGCATCGAACCTGGACTGGCGATTAGTTTCTTATATGATATTATACATGTTTCAATGCCATTCTCCCAAATCATCCCACCCTCTCCCTCTCCCACAGAGTCCAAAAGACTGTTCTATACATCTGTGTCTCTTTTACTGTCTCACATACAGGGTTATCATTACCATCTTTCTAAATTTCATATATATGCATTAATATACTGTATTGGTGTTTTTCTTTCTGGCTTACTTCACTCTGTATAATAGGCTCCAGTTTCATCCACCCATTAGAACTGATTCAAATGTATTCTTTTTAATGGCTGAGTAATACTCCATTGTGTAAAAGTACCACAGCTTTCTTATCCATTCATCTGCTGATGGACATCTAGGTTGCTTCCATGTCCTGGCTATTATAAACAGTGCTGCAATGAACACTGGGGTACACATGTCTCTTTCAATTCTGGTTTGCCCAGCACTGGGATTGCTGGGTCATAGGCAGTTCTATTTCCAGTTTTTTAAGGAATCTCCACACTGTTCTCCATAATGGCTGTACTAGTTTGCATTCCCACCAACAGTGTAAGAGGGTTCCCTTTTCTCCACACCCTCTCCAGCATTTATTGCTTGTAGACTTTTGGATTGCAGCCATTTTGACTGGCATGAAATGGCACCTCACTGTGGTTTTGATTTGCATTTCTCTGATAATGAGTGATGCTGAGCATCTTTTCATGTGTTTGTTAGCGATCTGTGTGTCTTCTTTGGAGAAATATCTGTTTAGTTCTTTGGCCCATTTTTTGATTGGGTCATTTATTTTTCTGGAATTGAGCTGCAGGAGGTGCTTGCATATTTTTGAGATTAGTTGTTTGTCAGTTGCTTCATTTGCTATTATTTTCTCCCATTCTGAAGGCTGTCTTTTCACCTTGCTTAGAGTTTCCTTTGTTGTGCAGAAGCTTTTAATTTTAATTAGGTCCCATTTGTTTACTTTTGCTTTTTTTTAAATTTTATTTTATCTTTAAACTTTACATAATTGTATTAGTTTTGCCAAATATCAAAATGAATCCATCACAGGTATACATGTGCTCCCCATCCTGAACGCTTCTCCCTCCTCCCTCCCCATACCATCCCTCTGGGTCATCCCAGTGCACCAGCCCCAAGCATCCAGTATCGTGCATCGAACCTGGACTGGCATCTCGTTTCATATATGATATTTTACATGTTTCAATGCCATTCTCCCAAATCTTCCCACCCTCTCCCTCTCCCACAGAGTCCATAAGACTGTTCCATACATCAGTGTCTCTTTTGCTGTCTCGTACACAGGGTTATTGTTATCATCTTTCTAAATTCCATATATATGCTTTAGTATACTGTATTGGTGTTTTTCCTTCTGGCTTACTTCACTCTGTATAATAGGCTCCAGTTCTGGGAGATGGATCATAGAGGATCCTGCTCTGATTTATGTCAGAGACTGTTTTGCCTATGTTCTCCTCTAGGAGTTTTATAGTTTCTGGTCTTAAGTTTAGATCTTTAATCCATTTTGAGTTTATTTCTGTGCATGGTGTTAGAAAGTGTTCTAGTTTCATTCTTTTACAAGTGGTTGACCAGTTTTCCCAGCACCACTTGTTAAAGAGATTGTCTTTTCTCCATTGTATATTCTTGCCTTCTTTGTCAAAGATAAAGTGTCCATAGGTGCATGGGTTTATCTCTGGGCTTTCTATTTTGTTCCATTGATCTATATTTCTGTCTTTGTGCCAGTACCATACTGTATTGATGACTGTGGCTTTGTAGTAGAGCCTGAAGTCAGACAGGTTGATTCCTCCAGTTCCATTCTTCTTTCTCAAGATTGCTTTGGCTATTCAAGGTTTTTTGTATTTCCATACAAATTGTGAAATTATTTGTTCTAGCTCTGTGAAAAATACCGTTGGTAGCTTGATAGGGTCTGCATTGAATCTATCGATTGCTTTGGGTAGTATATTCATTTTCACTATATTGATTCTTCCGATCCATGAACATGGTATATTTCTCCATCTATTAGTGTCCTCTTTGATTTCTTTCACCAGTGTTTTATAGTTTTCTATATATAGGTCTTTAGTTTCTTTAGGTAGATATATTCCTAAGTATTTTACTCTTTTCATTGCAATGGTGAATGGGATGGGACACGCTGCTGAACAACCAACAAATCACAGAAGAAATCAAAAAAGAAATCAAAATATGCATAGAAATGAATGAAAATGAAAACACAACAACCCAAAACCTGTGGGACACTGTAAAAGCAGTGCTAAGGGGAAAGTTCACAACAATACAGGCATACCTCAAGAAACAAGAAAAAAGTCAAATAAATAACCTAACTCTACACCTAAAGCAACTAGAAAAGGAAGAAATGAAGAACCCCAGGGTTAGTAGAAGGAAAGAAATCTTAAAAATTAGGGCAGAAATAAATGCAAAAGAAATAAAAGAGACCATAGCAAAAATCAACAAAGCCAAAATCTGGTTCTTTGAAAGGATAAATAAAATTGACAAAT
>NW_011494940.1:5634079-5653604 GCF_000754665.1 Bison bison bison
GATCATAAGAGACTACTATCAGCAATTACATGCCAATAAAGTGGACAACGTGGAAGAAATGGACAAATTCTTAGAAAAGTACAACTTTCCAAAACTGAACCAGGAAGAAATAGAAAATCTTAACAGACCCACCACAGTCATGGAAATTGAAACTGTAATCAGAAATCTTCCAGCAAACAAAAGCCCAGGTCCAGACGGCTTCACAGCTGAATTCTACCAAAAATTTGGAGAAGAGCTTACACCTATCCTACTCAAACTCTTCCAGAAAATTGCAGAGGAAGGTAAACTTCCAAACTCATTCTATGAGGCCACCATCACCCTAATACCAAAACTTGACAAAGATGCCACAAAAAAAGAAAACTACAGGCCAATATCACTGATGAACATAGATGCAAAAATCCTTAACAAAATTCTAGCAATCAGAATCCAACAACACATTAAAAACATCATACACCATGATCAAGTGGGCTTTATCCCAGGGATGCAAGTATTCTTCAATATCCGCAAATCAATCAATGTAATACACCACACTAACAAATTGAAAAATAAAAGCCATATGACTATCTCAATAGATGCAGAGAAAGCCTTTGACAAAATTCAACATCCATTTATGATAAAAACTCTCCAGAAAGCAGGAATAGAAGGAACATACCTCAACATAATAAAAGCTATATATGACAAACCCACAGCAAACATTATCCTCAATGGTGAAAAATTGAAAGCATTTCCCCTAAAGTCAGGAACAAGACAAGGGTGCCCACTTTCACCACTACTATTCAACATAGTTTTGGAAGTTTTGGCCACAGCAATCAGAGCAGAAAAAGAAATAAAAGGAATCCAAATTGGAAAAGAAGTAAAACTCTCACTGTTTGCAGATGACATGATCCTCTACATAGAAAACCCTAAAGACTCCACCAGAAAATTACTAGAGCTAATCAATGAATATAGTAAAGTTGCAGGATATAAAATCAACACACAGAAATCCCTTGCATTTCTTTTTTTTTTTTTTTTAGTATTCTTTTTCTTTTTTTTTTTTAAACTTTACACTAATAATGAGAAAATAGAAAGAGGATCACTGTATTATTGATAAACATTTATGAACTATTTTTATAGTTTTTAGCTTTGTTATTATGTTTAAACAGACCTTCCACACTCCAAAGGATTTATCCATATTTTTCACTAGTTTTGTAATAAAATTTTATTTTTAACTCTACAATTTTTCTGGAATTTAACTTGCTATACATTTATGTAGAATGTTGAGACTTTGTTTATAAACAAGGTTAGGTTTTCAGCTCTCTGTTTTGCATCTTCATAATCACATTTGGGTAATGCTAGTTTGTAAAGTAATGTCGGCCCTTTGTGTACTGTCTCACAATTTATGGATCACAACACTGATCTTCATTCTTAACCTGTCCTTAACAGAGTAGGAGAGCTGAGAGCTCAGTATTCTGGGCCAAAGCATTTTCAGAAAATAATATTTGACAAACATTTTCAATATTTAGCTCAATTATTTATTCATATGCTCAGATTCTTTTCTTCTTGAACCCCTTTTCATGATTTATATTCCCTCGTATTCAGTCATTTTTTGAGATTTTAAAATCATTTAGGGTAGAGTTATAAGCAATATTTGCTTATAATTTTAAACTTCTCATTATTGTTATTTCCTTTTTATCTGGACATCAGTTATTTTATTTTTGTATTTTCTAACTTAATTATAATAATTTTTGCTGTGTAATTTTTCCATTCTCATTTAAAGTTATATACTTTGTTATTCTTTACCTAATTATTAGCTTTTATTTTTATCCTTTGTTATAGAAAAATAGCTCAATATATGTCAAATAAATAGCCTAGTTTATTATATTATTCAGATGTGTGTTTGGCATTTATTTATTTCCTACTTTATCTGTTAAACACTAAGAAAAGCATATTAACATCTTCTGCTTCTATTATATTTTTGGATTGCTCTTGAATTTCTAAGAATTTGTTTATATAATTTAGTGATTTTTTTGTTTGGGGCATAAAAATTTTTACACTTTTTAAAAATATTATGGAACTTCTTTGTCCTGTTTAACAGTGTCACACTGTCAAAAGGTCAGAAATAACAGAAGTAAAACCACTGAATCATCAAAACAGTAATTAGAAAAATTTTGTTGTGCACACACCAAAAAGTTTGCAAACCAAGGGCACTCAAGCCAAGCATAAAGCGAGGCTCAAGTAGAGTATATTATTATAAAGCAGCTTACAGAGTACATTCATATTCATCACTGTGATTGGTTATATTATTAGAATTTTCTTCAGTAATAGGGGTCTGGTTATTGGTTACCTCATACCAACCTTGGAAAACAGTTTAAGTGTCACTTATGATTTCCAGAGCATAAGCAAAAAATGACCTACGTCAAGCCAATCTAGCAAAGTCAGCTAAATTAGGGTTTTGGGGGGGGGTTGTTTGTTTGTTTGTTTGTATGACCAAACTGGTTGGGTGTGCCCAGGGAATTTTCAAAGCTGGTCTCCACTTGTTTTTTATTTTTAACACTGGTGAATCCTAATCCTACAGATTTACTGTAACTCCAGTTGTTTTGTTTGCTTTTTGATTATGTAGATTTTCCTACCTTCTTACTCGTAATCTTTCTGCATTGTTTCATTTTATGTGTATCCATGACAAGAGGTTCTCCCTCAGATATTATTTTGACCCAGTCTAGTATTTACCTTTCAGTAAAAGAAAACATATTCACAGCTATTCCATAAGTTTGTATTTACTTTTATCATCCCATTTTAGAGCTCCTATGTCAAGCTTCCTTGCTGTTTTCTTTTTACCATTGTGCTGCTAAGTCACTTTAGTCGTGTCCAAGTCTGTGCGACCCCACAGACGGCAGCCCACCAGGCTTCCCTGTCCCTGGGATTCTCCAGGCAAGAACACTGGAGTGGGTTGCCATTATAAATTCTATTTTAATTTATCTTTTCAACCATCCATCTTGTTTTCAATGCTCTATGTCATCCCCTTTTAAAATATTTAAAGATATATCTCTCATAAAAGCCAAGAACTGCAAATCACCCGAAGTTCACCCACAGTGGAAGACATTAGTTAATGTCTGAATAGACAATGAAATCGTATACAGTAATAAAAGCAAACAAACTAAGCTATCTCAATAGCATGGATGAAAGAAATTGTTGAAGCAAAACATAAAATAATGCATATATTCTATTCATAGAAAGTTCAAAAACAGGCAAAAGCAAACCGTATTGGAGAAGGAAATGGTAACCCACTCCAGCATTCTTGCCTGCAAAATTCCATGGACAGAGGAGCCTGGCAGACTAAAGTCTGTGGGGTCGCAAAGAGTCAGACATGACTGAACGACTGAGCACAAATCGCTATCCTAAGGAAACGAAAGTTAGGATGAGGGGTTGTTAGTGGGGAGGAATGGAATTATATCAGAAAGGAACTGAGAAAGCTCTGGGGAGATGGGAAAAGGCTCTTTCTTATTCGCGTGGAGGTTACACTGGTGTCACATTGTAATTACCTTCCACACCTTGCACGTCTGTTTCCTGCAGGATTCTGTGTCCATTTTGGGCAGGCTTCCCTGGTAGCACAGATGATAAAGCATGCAAGAGACCCGAGTTTGACTCCTGGGTCGGGAAGATCCCTGGGTTGGGAAGATCACCTGGAGAAGGAACTGGCAACCCACTCCCGTATTCTTGCCGGGAAAATCCAATGGACAGAGAAGCCTGGTGGGCTACAGTAAACGAGGTCTCAAAGAGTCAGACATGACTGAGCAACTAACACTTTAGAACACTGTATAGAATGTTATATTGGAAAAAAAAATAATCTCACACCTAACTGTAATGTTTTAAAAAACTATGTCAGAAAATACATATCCATTTAGTATCTTTCATGTAATTTAAAAACACTTCTGTTTTTCCTTGTACCCTACCCTCAACTCCTACTTTCTGTTTTTGTTAGTATTGATATGACTTTTTATTTTTTTCAATTTTTATCACCCTTCAAAAACTATTTAAGACCTATTCAACTAACTTTACACTATAATCACAATAATAGTCTAGATTCCATTCTATTTCAGATTTTTTTCAACATTTACCATTAGTCATTTTCTATAAAATAGTCCCATTCTAAACTTGGGTTTTCTTTTTCTTTTTTCTATCTTTTTAAAAATTTCTCATGACTTGAAATGAGTACATTATTGATGGTATACTTTTTCTCAGCCAATTAAAATCTGAAAATTGTACAATTATATTCTTCTGTAAGTTAAAACTCAATTAAGTAAAAAACTCTAAGGACAGACATATTTCTTCCTCAAAATTCTGAGTCTTGACTCATTTCTTCTTGAATTCAATGTCTCAGAAGAAAACTCTGAGTGTAAGGTCATTCAAAACACCAGGATCCTTTCATTACATCTCCAGGATGCATGGACTATGTCATCTTCTTTCTCATCAGTCTCATCCCTTTATTTGCTTTATCTGAATTCTGGAAAAGCTTCCCACTTATCTTTCACATTATGATCCCTTGTATCATAGAAAAAGCTTTTCCATTTTAATCTTTCTAACACAAATTTTAGTCCTTCGCATGCAGATTTTAAATGGGTTGTTACAGTTTGATTCTCTTTCTTCTTTTCCTACCTCATCCAACTCATGTTGAATTTTTATGCTCTGTGTCTCCTAGCTAGTTCCCTTTTTAAACTCTGTCTTTTGTTTTATTATCTCATGCTCTTTTTCGTATTTTCTAGAGTTTTACTGAAAGCATAAAGAGCCTATTCTTTGTTCTCTTTCCCAAGGAAATTCTTTGCCTTAGAAATAAAGCTTCTTTGCCATCTTCCTTTCAGGACTCAGAAAATTTGCTTTGGTACCACACTGAGCTCTTCTGATGTGGGGCACCCATATTTAATGAGGATAGCTTATGCTGTTTGGTTCCCCCTCCCTGATTTTTACATTTCTCTTAGAATGGGCTTTGTAGACTTTAAGCAGCAAGGTTACTTTCTATACATGTGTAGCTGGCTGTTCCAGAGGCTGAGGAAATGAAGGGGGAACTCTTTCTGGCGGTCTACTCTACTAAAGATCAGCTTTGGGTCTTTTCTTCTCTTTGCTTCATCCATAACATCAGGTTCATGGAAGATCTTACTCAGTCTGCTTTCCCAGGCTGCTGCTTACCACATCAAATAGAAAACTCCATGTGTCTGGAAGAAACCTCGCCTCACGGGCAGCTTTCGTCTTGATGTGGACCTTGTACGCACTCTAGAGTCTCCTAACACAGTGCTTTCCTCTGCTATGGGTCCACATTGGACCCATGTCCATGAACAAGGGTCAAGAGGACATCCTGGACTTTCTCCAAGGTCCACCATGGCGTGCAGGGCTCACTCTCCAGACGAATCACCCCTGGAGCATTTCTGAAAGTATCCATCTGCCCTGTATCCTCCTTGCTTTGCTTCATTTTGGAAAAATCTGAATTAAATATAAAAGAAATTATTCAATGTTTCCAACTTTTTTAGGGGCTCCTTTCCATAATTTGCAATGGTGATGTCTGCTTCCTGATCTATTTTTTGCAGTATTGTTAAGGAGATTTGAGATGGAAGTGGTATGTTACACAAATGATCACAGCCATTCTTACCTGAAGGTCATAATATAAATTTACTTATTTTTTAATTAATTAATTTATTTGTTTGTCTTTGGCTTCACTGGGTCTTTGTTGCTGCCCAGGCTTTCTCTAGTCGTGACGAGTGGAAGCTATTCTCTAGTTGCAATGTGCGGTTCTCATTGCAGTGGCTTCTCATTGCAGAGCACAGGCTCTAGGGCATGGGGGCTCAGTAGTTGTGGAACAAGGGCTTAACTGCCCTGCAACATGTGGGATCTTCCCAGGTCAGGGATCAAACCCATGTCCCCTGCATGGGCAGACAGATTCTTAACCACTGGACCACCAGGGAAGTCCTAAATATTTTTAAATTAACTAATGAACCAGAAATTCCAACGTTTCCCAGGTGGGTCAGCCTTGAGGAAAGAAAAACAGTGAGAGAGAGGTAAAGTGAACACCCTTAGGAATAACAGCCTTGGTGTCTCCAACCTTCCATCTGTCATTTGTGTAAACTGTCTCATTCAGTCTGCTTTTAGTTCAGCTTTCAGGTGAGTCAACTCAAAACTTCAAGCTGCAAAATGGCCCAGCTCCAGCAAGGAGCACTGATGCTTCCCAGAATCTTGTGAAATAACATGATTTGTGAGCACAATTACCCAGACAATATTTCTCAGGGTTATTTTTCACTCTTCCTTTCTCCCTGATAACGTTAACTCAGACAAGCGCGTGGAGCTTTGCAGAGCTAACCTAGAAAAAACGAGAAAGGCAATATTACTATTAAATAAGAACCCACTTACAGAAATATGGTTGCACTGGGTTCCATATTACACTGTGAAAGCATCAGGATAAAGTCAGAAATCTCAAAATGTATGTGATTTGAGCACCCCCCTATAATTCACTGAACAGGATGAAATAATTATTTAACAACTAGAAAAACATGATATGCACATTTCAAATGCTTCCTAGGATGAGAAATAATTCCTGGTGGTTTTCTCTTCCCATTAAGTGAGGACATATCTGACCAGTTGATGAAGAATAGAGCGTGTGGAAGATAAAGGAGCAACAACCACTCTCAGCTTCTACCCGCCCCTGGGCTGATGAAGGAGCCTGTATCAGAATGGAGGGACCTACTCTCACCCAGCTACAGATGGTGATGAATCCCTCATCATCTGACTTTACACCCACTATCCCCCAAACGCTGGATTCAGCTGCAATTGAGAAGAGGGCAAGATAAACTCCTCTGCCTTATAGTCCTGTATTTCCAAGTGATCAAATTTTAAAATGTGTCAAAGATTTCTATTCACCAGTTCTGACCATCAAATGAGCAAAATGAATGGGAAGTACTTCATTGCCAATTTAGCCAAAAATAAGATGCTAAACACTACCACCTTCTATGCATTATCTATACTAAGGGTACATAACAAACCCAAACCAGTAATACATAAGGCTTTATTTTGCTTAGGAGTCTGTGTTGTTGGTTTAGGTCAGGTTCAGCCACGCAGTTTGGGCCTCAGCTGGGCATACTCTCAAATTTGGGAGAAGCTGGTTGTTGGCCAATCTCGTATGACCTCAGCCCGGATGTCTAGAACAATTCAACTCCACTCTAAATGTCTCATTCTACAGCAAGTCAGCCAGGCATCTTTTCAGGGCAATCACAGAGGAGCAAGAGAACAAGCAAAAATATATATAAGCACTTGACCTCTGCTTTGGGGGCATCACACTTGTCAAAATGCCATTGTTCAAGGCAAGTCTCATGCTGCGCCCAGAGCCAAGGTGCAGAAAAGAACAAACACCCAACCCAGAGTAATGCAAAGGGAGTGGGTACAGAAAGGGATGTGGAATGGAGAACAACAATTAACACAATCAAGTTACTGGACTCCTCTAGCCAGTTTGTCTACTGTTTGAGTCAACGGGATCCTGAGTCAACTGGTGACTTAATAACATGCCTAACCCTTCATTTAGGGCCCTCAAATCTACAACTACTCACTCAAATAAGAGTATCTACTCAACTAACCTCAAAACAGTTGAAATTGAGTCACTGAATAATTGTGATTATTATAATCACATTAATTGTGATCATAAATATATGAAGTTTAATTACTAATGTGTAAACAAAATTGGCTCATATCCAGGTAACACATGAAAGTATGGTAAGTCCATCTTTGTTCTAATGTTCAATGTACTGCCATATTTTTCACAATGCTCTTGCAAGATTATCCTTTAACCATCCTGGAGAATGGTTAAAATCATGATTGTACCTTAAGGTAGACAACATACAAGCCAGATATAAGCAAAGAAATGAGATTCTATAAAATGACAATATAAAATCAATCTTTAAAAGTACAGAGGCTTCCCAGGTGACTGAGTGGTAAAGAATCTGCCTGCCAATGCAGGAGCTTCAGGAGACTTGGGTTCAATTCCTGGGTCAGGAAGATCTCCTGGAGGAGGAAATGGCAACTCACTCCAGTATTCTTGCCTGGAGAATCTCATGGACAGAGGAGCCTGGAAGGCTATACAGTCCATGAGATCACAAAGAGTCAGACACGACTGAGTGACTGAGCAAGCAAGAAGTGCAGTACAAAAGTCATCAGTGTTCTAAATAACAGTATCAAAAATAAATTGGAAATCAAACATACATTTCCTCAAAATAGTCATTAGAAATGTATCACCCATTCATTTGTGTTAAAAATCCTCATGATTAAATCTGCACTGAGTACTTTTGCAGGAAACCTGTCCCTACCTTCAAGATAATTGATGTTTGAAACAGAACACTTAGCTATAGGTGCTTAGTTGTCACAGAGATTTGTTTGAAATCAAACTTTGTCTCTGAAAAATTGAATATGAATTAAATGTTAAGCAAATTTTTGAGTTATAATTTAGAGTGAATTTCCCACTTCCATTTGCTAAAATGGGAACCAAAAATTGCTTGAGATGGTTTCAGTGTTTTTTGCAGAAAATAATGGAAGTCAAATTTTTAATATTAATATTCTTACCAAAAAAATCAGTAGTAACCTTTCTCAATCATTGGCATAATTCTTTTTTTGTTGTTTTTTTCCACTGTCTTTTTCTCTCTTTTTTATTTTTTTAATTGAAGGATAATTGCTTTACAGAATTTTGTGGCTTTCTGTCATACATCAACAAGAATCAGCCCTAGGTACACCCATTTCCCCTCCCTCCCAGACCTCCCTCCCATCTCCCTCCGCACCTGCCCACCCTAAAAGCCTGTCACAGAGCCCCTGTTTGAGTTCCCTGAGTCATACAGCAAATTCCCATTGGCTATCTATTTTGCATATGGTATTGTCAATTTCTATGTTACTCTCTCCATACATCTCCCCTTCTCACTCCTCTCCTCCCACCTTGTCAATAGGTCTGTTCTCTATGTCTGTTTCTCCGTTGCTGCCCTGAAAATAAGTTCATCAGTGCCATCTCTTCAGATTCCATATGTGTCAGTATACAGTATTTATATTTCTCTTTCTGACTTACTTCACCCTGTATAATGGGCTCTAGCTTCATCCACCTCATTAGAGCAGATTCAAATGTGTTCCTTTATATGGCTGAGTAATGTTCCATTGTGTATATGTACCACAGCTTCTTTATCCATTCATCTGTTGATGGACATCTAGGTTGCTCCCATGTTCTAGCTACTGTAAACAGTGCTGCAGTGAACATTGGGATACATGTGTCTTTTTCAGTTTTTCAGTTCCTCGGGGTATATGCCTAGGAGTGGGATTGCTGGGCACATGGTGGTTTTATTCCTACCTTTTTAAGGAATCTCCATACTGTCTTCCATAGTGGCTATATCAGTTTACATTCCCACCAGCAATGGAAGAGTGTTCCCTTTTCTCCACACTCTCTCCAGAATTTATTGTTTGCAGACTTTTTGATGATGGCCATTCTGACTGGTGTGACGTAGTATCTCATTGTAGGTTTGATTTGCATTTCTCTGATAATGAGTGATGTTGAGCACCTTTTCATGTGCTTGTTAGAATCATTGGCATGATTCTTAATTTAATCATCTGGTCTGGTAGATGAAATTCTGGCTGGTAGGGTCATGCATGCATGTGTGCTCAATCACTCAGTCATGTCCCACTCTTTGCAATTTCATGGACTGTAGCCTGCCAGGCTCCTATGTCCATGGCACCCTCCAGGCAAAAATACTGAAGTGAGTTGCCATTTCCTACTCCAGAGGCTCTTCCCAACCCAGGGACTGAACCTGTGTCTCCTGTGTCTCCTTCATTGGCAGGCAGATTGTTCACCACTGAGCCACCTGGGAAGGCTGGTAGGTTCATAGAGATAGTTAAATGAAAACTGATAGGATTTTGCATCTCTCTTTGTATTTCTTGCCTCTATGATCCAAAAAGTAAAGTCATGGTAATGAGAGTTGCTTCCAACCAAAAAGACTTTGAATAAAACAGTTCTATCAAGGCTACAGAATTGTACTCCATTCCTGACCCAAGCCTTTTCTGGCAAGTTATCTGTGAAGTTTTCCTTCTCTTTCTTAAGCCACTTTGTCTTTATCTCCAAGCCAGAATAGAACTCTTTCTGAATGAAACTGCTGCACTACCAATTTTAACTCTCTTTTTATTTTATTTTTTGAGATTTAACTATGGAAGCAAATCACATAATGTGGTCTGATAAGAGTCCTAAGAGCAGTAGGCACCCTTCAGCCAGTTTCTCTTGTTATCAGCACACAGGTTGTTTTAGACATTCAATTCTGCTGAGGTGCTTTCAGGGGCCATAGGATACAGCAAAGTCTCCTCGTCCACAGAGGATCATATGAAACACTAGGAACACAAAGTCTTTTCAGCAATCCTCAAAGGAAAAATGGAAAGTTTCTCTCTTTTGTACTGCTGAGACATCCCCTGCCTTTCCGCGATTTCCAGTCCCAGCTGTCGTATGGAATGCACAAAATCACAAAAGTAGCTTTTTGTAAGAGAAGGTCCATTGCTTCCAAAATCTAATGTTAGTGCAATTTGAATAAGCATTCAAATAAAGATAAGGAACCAGCACCATTAGAATTTTATGGAAACGTATCAGGAAACAAAAAGGCAGATTTGTGCTTCCTGCTCTTAAACAAAAAAAGGGACTTAACTAATAGCTAAAATGTACCAGAATAATGAAAACAACAAATCTTAATTTCTGTCCTTTGCTTCCACAGCCAAACAACAGTGGAAGTGATTTTTGTCAACTGTTATTTCTACATCCTGCCAAGCCTTCCCTACATTAACCTAAGTAAGTTGATAAAATTGTTCTTTTGAAGATCAACATGACTGCTTTACATTTTTTCCTTACTTTATTATAAAGTACAGCACACAAAAAGAAAAATGCATGAAAGAAAAATAAACATCAAGAATATATCACAAAGAAAACAGCTGTAGCTTCCCTGGTGGCTCAGACAGTAAAGAATCTACCTGCAATGCAGGAGACCCAGGTTCAATCTGCTGATCAGGAAGATCCCCTGGAAAAGGGAATGGCAACCCACTCCAGTATTCTTGCCTAGAGAATTCCTTGAACAGAGGAGCCTGATGGGCTACAGTCCATGGGGTCACAAAGAATTGGACAGGACTTGAGTGGCTAACACTTTGATTTTTCACCACCTTCCAGAGCAAGAAACTGAACATCGTCAGCATCCCAGGAGCATTCCAGCCTGTTCCTTCTCAATAACAAAGTCTCCCCTTTCCCCAGATACACTCTTTATCCTCATGCCTAACACTGGAGTTTAGTGTTCCCTGTTTTTCACATTTTTGTGTATGGAATAATGTTTCCATCTTGTTACTAAATTGTGTCTAATTTACATCACTCAGCATTCTGATGGTGAGATTCACCCATCCAATGCATGCAAGGGTAGTTCATTTATTTTTTGTTGTACAAGTATTTGCGCTGTATGACCAACTATTCCACAATTTTATTTACCCATATGGCACAAAGTGAAGAAGAACTAAAGAGCCTCTTGATGAAAGTGAAAGAGGAGAGTGGAAAAGTTGGCTTAAAGCTCAACATTCAGAAAACTAAGATCATGGCATCGGGTCCCATCACTTCATGGCAAATAGATGGGGAAACAGTAGAAACAGTGGCCGACTTTATTTTGGGGACTCCAAAATCACTGCAGATAGTGATTGCTACCATGAAATTAAAAGACGCTTACTCCTTGGAAGGAAAGTTATGACCAACCTAGACAGCATATTACAAAGCAGAGCCATTACTTTGTCAACAAAATTCCATCTAGTCAAGGCTATGGTTTTTCCAGTGGTCATGTATGGATGTGAGAGTTGGACTGTGAAGAAAGCTGAGCTCCGAAGAATTGATGCTTTTGAACTGTGGTGTTGGAGAAGACTCTTGAGAGTCCCTTGGACTGCAAGGAGATCCAACCAGTCCATCCTAAAGGAGATCAGTCCTGGGTGTTCATTGGAAGGACTGATGTTGAAGCTGAAACTCCAATACTTTGCCCACCTGATGTGAAGAGCTGATTCATTTGAAAGGACCCTGATGCTGGGAAAGATTGAGGGCAGGAGGAGAAGGGGGCGACAGAGGATGAGATGGCTGGATGGCATCACTGACTCCATGGACATGAGTCTGAGTGAACTCCAGCAGTTGGTGATGGACAGGGAGGCCTGGCATGCTGCGGTTCATGGTGTCGCGAAGAGTCAGACATGACTGAGTGACTGAACTGAACTGAACTATTGATATGCATTTAGGTTGTTTCCAATTTTAACTATTATAGATATTATTGCTGTGAACATTTCTTTTTCTTTTCCTGTATAAGTTATTATAAGATATTGAGTAGGGTTCCCTGTGCTACACAGTAGGACTGTGTTATTTATCTATTGTATATGTGTTGTTTTTGTTCAGTCACTAAAGATTATCCAGCTCTTTGCGACCCTATGGACTGAAGCTTGCCAGGCTTCTTTTATCTCCTGGAGCTTGCTCAAGCTCATGTCCATTGAGTCAGTGATGCCATCCAACCATCTCATCCTCTGTTTCCCCCTTCTCCTCCTGCCCTCAATCTTTCCTAGCATCAGGGTCTTTCTTTTCCAATGAGTGTGTTCTTTGCATCAGGTGGCCAAAGTATTGGAATTTCAGCATCAGTTTTTCCAACGAATATTCAGGGTTGATTTCCTTTAGGATGGATTGTTTTGATCACCTTGCTGTTCTAGGGACTCTCAAGAGTCTTCCCCAGCACCACAGTTCAAAAGCACCAATTCTTCAGCACTCAGCCTTCTTTATGGTCCAACTCTCACATCTGTACATGACTACTGGAAAAATCATAGCTTTGATGATATGGACCTTTGTCAGCAAAGTGATGTCCCTGCTTTTTAATATGCTGTATATGTTTGTCATAGCTTTCCTTCCAAGGAACAAGTGTCCTTTAATTTCATGGCAGCAGTCACCATCCACAGTGATTTTGTATATGCTAATCCCAAACTCTCATTGATCCCTCCTTCTTCTTTACCCTTTGGTAACCATAAATTTGTTCTCTTTGTCTGTGAGTCTGTTTCTGTTTTGAAAATGAGTTGCTATAAACATTCTTTATACAGTTTCATAATGCACACGTGCATATGTTATCTGCTAGATAATTAGTAAAATTTCAGGAGCATGAAAGATACGTATATTAAGACTAAAAGAGAATTAGCAATTGTACTAATGCCTGCTTTTGTCAGCAGTAAATGGAAATTGTTGCTCCAGGGACTCTCTTATATTTGGTACTGTCAGCCATTGTAGCTTTACCACTTTGGGGTCAACATTTTACCTCACTGTATGTTTAATTTGCAATTATAATTTATATTTATACAGTTATAAATATATAATTGTTATATAAGTATATATATATAAGTATATAACAATTATATATTTATATAATATATATTATTTATATGTATGAATATATATTATATATATAAATATATAACTGTTAATTATAAAGCAAAGCACTTTTTTATGTATGTTCATTGGCCATTGGATATCACCTTTTCTAAAATGCCTGTTCAATCCTCTTGACTATTTTCGTATTGCCATGTTTTCCTTATTGATTGCTGGTGGTTCTTTTATAATCTGAATACAAGCTTTCTGTCAGTTACTTGTTGGGAAATGTATTCTGTCACTCTTTTTTATTAGTTTCTCCATGACATATCTTAATTTTGATATCGCTATTAGTCTTGCCTTTCCTAGAGTCGTAAGTAAATGAAATAATATATTATGTAGTCAGTTGTGCTGACATAATATTTTTAAGATCTATGCATGTTGTATGCATTAATATTTATTACTTTTTATTTCTAAATAATATTCCATAATACAGAAATACCACGATTTATTGCTTATGCATTCACCACCTGTGACATTTTTGGGTTTATATGTACTATCATACTCAGCCCCTTCTCTTTGTCTCATTAATTCCTCATTTTTTCTTCTGTTTTCTTTTGGATAAAGTACTTTCATTATTCCATTATTTTGGTCACTATTATCTTGGTAGTACTATCTGCCCTTGCAATTTTTTGGTGACTTCCTTAAAGGTGACAGTACTCATCCTCCAGTTATCAAAGTCTAATGTTACTTGGCACTTTTTCTCTTTTACAGATCAATGCAAAGAACTTGGAAGATTTTAACTTGATTCATTCCCCTTCTACTTATATGATATGGTCATATTTTCTTATAAGGTTCTACTATTTTTTAACATAGTCAGTATTCATTTAAATCTGTTTATTTGTTCCTCATTTTCATTGTATTTATTTCTCTCTGTATCTCAGATTTTGAGCCTGAATAATGTTCGTTCTGTCTTTGGTGTAGATTACGGGTGATAAATTCTCCTAGTTTTTACCTATCTGAAAAATGCTGTTTATCTATTTTTGGAAGGTATTTTCACTGAGTATAGGATTCTCCACAGCAGTTATTTACTACGAATGCTTTAAAGATAACGTTTCATTACCTTCTAGCTTTTGTTGTTCCTCTTCTGAAGTCAGCTTGTCACTCTAATAGTTGTTCCCTTGAAAGTAGTTTGCTTTTTTCTCCTCTGGATGCTTTTATTACTTGTGCTTTGTTTTTGATTTTCAGATGTTATATTATGACAAGTCTATGTTGGTTTGTTTGTTATTTTCCTGTTTGAGGTCTGTAAAGATGATTGAATATGTGACAATATGTTTTGCTAACTTTGGAAAACTCTCAGATCCACTCCCTATCGCCAACTGCTTCTGGCCCATTATCTCTCTTCAGTGCTCCAGGGGCTCCAAATCATTTTTTCACAGTGTTGTTTACACTATATTTCCTAATTTTAACTCTCCATACTTCACTTTTTATTTTGCAGTTGTACATTTTCTATGTGGTTCTTTTCCATATGGAATTGACTTTAATGCAATAGGAATTGAGAAAATTCAGAGTGACTTCAGTCCCTTCAAGGACTGGCTGAATTCCAGCTCACTCTGACTCTTGTTTTGGGTTCTCAATCCAAAATAAGAAAATTTACCCTGTCCCACCAGAAAGCCCTGGCCTTTAATTTTCTCATGCCCAGCTACAGATTTCTTAAAAATTTTTGCACAGTACCTCAACTCCTCAAGTATCTCTTCCAGGTTTAGCCTTAAATTTCAGAGTCACCTTTCTGAGGGAGTTAACCCAGTTATTTCTCTAATGATTTCAAACAGATAAACCATTTTGTAATATTTTGTTCATATTTTCTAGTTCTTAGTGTGAGGTTTAATCCAACTTACCCTGTTCATCATTGCTGGAAAATAATTTATTTGGTTTAAAATTGAATATTCCTTCTGTAATCATCACTCTAATCCTCTGAAACATTTAATTTTATTGCTTAATTTAAGATTTTTTTTCACCTCCATCAAACTGTGCATTTCTAATTTCCATCTATAACCCCTATATTTCTACATATACTCTATACTCCTTATCTTTCAGGACTTTGTTTTCCCTTTATATGCATTCTTTTGAACATGTGTCTGTCAGGATAAATAGTTCTTCATACATACCCTTCAAGTTTATCTACTCTTGCAGCTGCAGCTATGTCAACGACTTCCACCACATCCTCTTCGGTCCTGAAATATCATTTGTGCTTATGTCTCATATTTTTAACTACATAGAGGTCAACTCCATTGAGATGCCCAGTCTTCATGTCTCATTAAACTTGTTGGTCACCTTCCTCCCAACTAAACTATTTTGAAGGGGTGCAGGACACCAGGAAGAGGTGGGGGAAAGCATAAGGAGATGATTCCAAGTTTGCTTTCTTGAAAGATATAAAAGTACTTCCCTTTGATGTTAATTAATTGGCTGGGAAGAAAGCTGTTCTGGGGAGATAGGTACTATGCTTATCTTCTTTTTACTCATCTTCCCAACCCCATCCCACTCCTTCACCACCACCTCCATTAGAAATATATTTTGAGTAATGCTTTCATAGTATTCTTCCTGTTGCTGTTGTTTAGTCACTCAGTTGTGCCCAGCTCTTTTACAACTCCATGGACTGTAGGTCAGCAGGCTCCTATGTCCATGGAATTCTCCAGGCAAAAATACTGGAGTAGGTAGCCACTCCCTTCTCCAGGAGACTTTCCCAACCCAGGGACCAAACCCAGATTTCCTGCATTGCAGGCAGATTCTTTACCATCTGAGCCATCAAGGATGCCCAGTATTCTTCCTAAAACACACTATTACTCACATGACTCCAAATATGAAGAATCCAGAGTATCATCTCTCATCTTCTGTGCCAACTCCAAACAACTCTGCCTAATTTTCAAGACTATTTATAGTGTTTTTATTCTACCTAGCCATTGTTTTTCTTAATGCAATCTCTGTTCCAATCAATAAACTTCTGCAAAATACTTAATTTTATTCCCTACTTTCCAATTGTTCTTTATGCTAATCTCAAGACTGAAAGGTTTTCTCTACTTCCCTAAACTCTTATTAGTCTTAATTATTCTTCAAGTTTCAATTCAAGTTCCACCTCTGCCACAAAGCCCTCTGAAAGTATATCAGCTCATGCTGCTCCCAGCCTTCTCTCAAAAACTTATTACAGGAAGATAATATCAGCAAAAGGAAAACATAAGAATTTCTAGTTTTTGCCCATCCCAGAAACATTCAATTAAAAAACTATTTCCCTGCAAGAAAACACCTTCACAAGATCCAAGGATTCCAGGTAAGGGATTATAGCACCTAAGTGAAGCATAGAAATAAGTAAGGACTCATTGAGGAGGGTTGGAGAGAAAATTCATGCTCCCCTGGTCCATCACAGGTCCCCCAAGACCAGAAAGCCCAGCATGAACAGAGACACCCTCCCTGGTAGAAGGAGAGTGAAGTGAACACCAGACTTCCCCTCATACCCCAGTGCCTGCTTACCCCTTCAGTCCTAGGTAACCCTCTGCAAGTTCCCACAAGCCCAGACCAACCCCTCAGTTATCCCAGTGCCAGCCAGCTCCCATGGCCTCCAGGTTCCCAGTCAGCCCCTGCAAACTGGGGCTCCAGGTGGGCACCCACAAGCCCAGACTTCTGTCTGGGCCCAGAACCAGGCCAGCTGCTGTGGAAAAAGGCTTTCAACTCACTCCAGCACCAGTCAGCCTCTATGATCTCAATTTCCAAGCCAACTCCCATGGCCCCAGTATCTAAAATGGCTCCCTCCAAACCAAGTTCCCGGTCAATGCTGTCTGGGCCCTTACCCAGACTCCAGACCCACTGCATGAAGATCCATGACCTGTCTGACCAAGAATTCAGAATCATCCTCTTAAAGAAATAGCATGAAGCACAAGAAAACACAGGACAATCACATGCAAAAGATGAAATTGAATCCCTATCTTAATACTATTCAAAAAAATTAACTCAAAATGCATTAAAGACTTGAATGTAAGACCCCAAACTATAAAACTTCTAGAACAAAGGATAAGGAAGAAGCTCCTTGACATTACTCTTGCAAACAAAATTTTAGATACAGCACCAAAAAAATACCAGCTAAAAAAGTGAAAATCAATAAGTGGGACTACACCAAACTAAAAAACTTCCACACAGAAAAAAACAATCAGAAAAACACAAATTCAACTCATGGAATGGGAAAAAAATATTTGCAAACCATCTATCTGATAAGGGGTTAATACCAAAAATACATAAGGAACTCATAGAACTCAAGAGCAAAACAATAAACAACCCAGTTAAAAACTGGCAGAGGACCTGAACAGACATTTTCCTGAAAAAGATACATAGATGGACAGCAGGCAAATGAAAAGATGTTCATCATTAATCACCAGAGAGGTGCAAGTAAAAACAAGATAGAACCTCACACTTGTCAGAATAGCTATCATGAAAAACACAAGATACAAGTGTTGGGAAGGGTGTGGAGAAAAGTGAACCCTGGGCGCTGTTGGTGGACATGTAAATTGAAGCAGCCACTGAGGGGAACAGTGTGGTTTCTTTAAAAATTAAAAATATAACTACCATATGATCTAGCAACCCCATTTCCAGGTATATATCCAAAGAAAATAAAACCATTATCTCAAAGAGATATCTATATCCCTATGTTGACTGTAGCATTATTTACAACAGTCAAGAGAGGGAAGCAACCTAAATATCCATGAAACTGGGGAATGGACAAAGCAGATGTAGTATATACATGAAATGGAATATTACTAGATCACAAAAAAGAAAATCCTGCCATTTGCAGCAACATGGATGAACCTTAAGGGCATCATGCTAAGTAAAATAAATCAGACAGAAAATGACAAATACCGTGTGTCCTTCAGAGAAGACAATGGCACCCCACTCCAGTACTCTTTTCTAGAAAATCCCATGGACAGAGGAGCCTGGTGGGCTGCAGTTCATGGGGTCGCTGAGGGTCTGACACAACTGAACAACTTCACTTTCACTTTTCACTTTCATGTATTGGAGAAGGAAATGGCAACCCACTCCAGTGTTCTTGCCTGGAGAATCCCAGGGAAGGGGAGCCTGGTGGGCTGCCGTCTCTGGGGTCGCACAGAGTCGGACACGACTGAAACGACTTAGCAGCAGCAGCAGCAGCAGCAGCAGCAGCATACTATATACTATAAAGAAATAGATCTCACATGTCATCACCTTGAAAACAAAAGGTTATTATGGAGAAAATGAAGATGTTAACTAATCTTATCATGGTAACCATTTCCCAATATGTATGTGTATCAAAGCATCACCTGCTCATTCTCTCTCCCCCATATAACTTTAGCTGAATGAGTAGTAGCACTAGGAATCTATGGATAAATAATAAAAAGGAAAGGGAGAGATGTCTTTAGTCTTACGTTATTTCATACCAAGGTATGTAAAGGTACTTAAATCAGACACTAATCAAAACTAACTAAAGCATCAAACAATCCATTACAGAGCCCAATTCCTTATTTTGATTGACTACATCAGACTCCTCAACCTATCTGCCTATAAAACAAAAGTCTCTTCTGGGTTTGTAAACATTTACTTCAGTTTCTTTTATACACGATGTCTATAATACTATAAAATGTTATGAGACAGGTAAAGAAGCAAGAAAACATGACCCATAATGAAGAAAAAATACTCAATAGAATAAAGCTACAATAATCAAGGTAGCATGATATTGCTGAAAGAATAGAGAAACAAATTAATGGAACAGAATAAAGAGCCCAGCAATGTGGGTGTGTGCATGCTAAGGAACTTCAGTCATGTGTGACTCTGTGCAACCCTATGGACTGTAGTCCTCCAGGCTCCTCTGTCCATGGGATTTCCCAGGCAATAATACTGGAGTGGGTAGCCATCCCCTTCCCCAGGGGATCTTCCTGACCCAGGGATCAAACTCAGGTTTCTTGCATTGCAGGCACATTCTTTACCACCTGAGCCCCAGGGGAAGTCCAGCAAACAGAACCACACGCATATTGTTGGTTGATCTTTGACAAAGGAGCAAAGACAATACAATGGAGCAAAGGTAGTCTTTTTAACAAATGTTGCTGAAACAACTAGACTTTCACTTGCAAAAAAAAA
>NW_011494940.1:5653704-5654906 GCF_000754665.1 Bison bison bison
AGTTCATGGGGTCGCTGAGGGTCTGACACAACTGAACAACTTCACTTTCACTTTTCACTTTCATGTATTGGAGAAGGAAATGGCAACCCACTCCAGTGTTCTTGCCTGGAGAATCCCAGGGATGGGGGAACCTAGTGGGCTGCCGTCTACCGGGTCACACAGAGTCAGACATGACTGAAGTGACTTAGCAGCAGCAGCAGCAGTATGTCCTTATTTTTTATGTGGAATCTGAAAAAGCTGAACCCATCAAAATAGAATGATGGTTGGCAGGGGCTGAGAGTGTGGGAAATGAGGACATATTCAAAAGGTACATACCCCAGCTACAAAATGAATACGTTCTGGGGATTTAATGTATTAATACTACAGGGTAACTATAATTACAGTATTATACTGTATACTTGGAGAAGGCAATGGCAACCCACTCCAGTGTTCTTGCCTGGAGAATCCCAGGGAAGGGGAGCCTGGTGGGCTGCCGTCTCTGGGGTCGCACAGAGTCGGACACGACTGAAACGACTTAGCAGCAGCAGCAGCAGGAGCAGCATACTATATACTATAAAGAAATAGATCTCACATGTCATCACCTTGAAAACAAAAGGTTATTATGGAGAAAATGAAGATGTTAACTAATCTTATCATGGTAACCATTTCCCAATATGTATGTGTATCAAAGCATCACCTGCTCATTCTCTCTCCCCCATATAACTTTAGCTGAATGAGTAGTAGCACTAGGAATCTATGGATAAATAATAAAAAGGAAAGGGAGAGATGTCTTTAGTCTTACGTTATTTCATACCAAGGTATGTAAAGGTACTTAAATCAGACACTAATCAAAACTAACTAAAGCATCAAACAATCCATTACAGAGCCCAATTCCTTATTTTGATTGACTACATCAGACTCCTCAACCTATCTGCCTATAAAACAAAAGTCTCTTCTGGGTTTGTAAACATTTACTTCAGTTTCTTTTATACACGATGTCTATAATACTATAAAATGTTATGAGACAGGTAAAGAAGCAAGAAAACATGACCCATAATGAAGAAAAAATACTCAATAGAATAAAGCTACAATAATCAAGGTAGCATGATATTGCTGAAAGAATAGAGAAACAAATTAATGGAACAGAATAAAGAGCCCAGCAATGTGGGTGTGTGCATGCTAAGGAACTTCAGTCATGTGTGACTCTGTGCAACCCTATGGAC
>NW_011494940.1:5655230-5658356 GCF_000754665.1 Bison bison bison
ACTTTGGCCACCTCATGCGAAGAGTTGACTCATTGGAAAAGACTTTGATGCTGGGAGGGATTGGGGGCAGAGGAGAAGGGGACGACAGAGGATGAGATGGCTGGATGGCATCACTGACTCGATGGATGTGAGTCTGAGTGAACTCCAGGAGTTGGTGATGGACAGGGAGGCCTGGCATGCTGCGATTCATGGGGTCGCAAAGAGTCGGACACGACTGAGCGACTGATCTGATCTGATCCAGGCAACAGAATAATGTGTGTGCGAATGTGCTCGGCTACTTCAGTCGTGGCGCACTCTTTGTGACTCTGTGGACTGTATCCTGCCAGGTTCCTCAGTCCATGGGGTTCTTCAGGCAAGAGTACTGGAGTGGGTTGCCATGCCTTTCTCCAGGGGATCTTCCCAACCCAGGGATTGAACCCAGGTCTCCTGCATTACAGGCAGATTACTGCTGAGCCACCAGGGAAGCCCAACAGGATAATATTCAGTGCTAAAAAAGAAAGGAACTATCAAACCACAAAAAGACATTTGTTCAGTTGCTAAGTTGTGTGCAACTCTTTGTGACCCCATGAACTGCAGTGTGCCAGGCTTCCCTGTCCTTTACTATCTCCTAGACTTTCCTTAAACTCATGTCCATTGAGTCAGTGCTGCCATCTAACCATCTCATCCTCTGCCGCCCCCTTCTCCGCCTGCCCTCAATCTTTCCCAGCATCAGAGTCTTTTCCAATGAGTTGGCTCTTTGCACCAGATGGGCAAATATTGGAGCTTCAGCTTCAGCATTGGAGGAGACTCAAATGCATATTACTAAGTGAAAGAAGCCAAACTGAAAAGGCTACTTACTGTATGACATTCTAGAAAAAGCAAATAAAAGAATAAACGATCAGTGATCACGAGAGTTACTCAGGATAGAAGCAGGATTTACCCCCAACTTAGTCAAGCACTGTAGCCACCCCCAACCGTGCACCCTAAGGAGACTCACAATCAGAAGCACTGGATCCTTGCCCCAGATGGCTGAGGAGCACATCAAAGAAGAAATTTTAATAAGCCCAGACTTTGCATTTTCCCATACATGGAAAAATGCTAAATTCCTTAATTTGAGATATCTGATTTTCTTCAACTAACTGCAATTTTTTGATGTTCAGACTACCTGGTCTTTTGTTACAAAAACTCTTATCCTTGCCTTGCCTCTTTGGAGCAGTCTCAGAGTTATCTGAGTTCCTGTGTTCCAGGCTTAAACAGTCAGAAAGTCCGCCAAACAAAATATCAGTTCAGTTTAGTCGCTCAGTTGTGTCCAACTCTTTGCAACCCCCATGGACAACAGCACACCAGTCTTCCCTGTCCATCACCAACTCCTGTGTCTTGCTCAAACTCATGTCAATCAAGTCGGTATTGCCATCCAACCATCTCATCCTCTGTCTTCTCAACTTTTAGACTGTGGTTTCTATTTCAGTCAAGAACAATTTGCCATAAAAATATAATGTCAGAACCCAGGTGGCATAGTGGTAAAGAATCCACCTGCCAATACAGGAGACGCAAGAGACAAAAATTTGATCCCTGGATCAGGAAGACTCCTTGGAGTAGGAAATGGCAACCCACTCCAGTATTCTTTCCTGGAAAATTCCATGCACATAGGAGCCTGGTGGGCTACAGTCCATGGGGTAGCAAAGAGTCACACAAGTCCTCAGAATGTCCACCAAATAAAACATGACTCTTAACTTTTAGGTTGTGCTTTTTTTTCAGTCAAGAACAATCTGCCATGAAGATATAATGTCAGAACAATAACACATACTAGAAACCAGCAACAGATGTTGTGTACATAAAAATTTAAGAAATGATCATAGGGACAGTTCAAAAAGGAGAAAATGGATGGACTACTTGAAAAGGAAATGCTGTTAGCTTAACTGACAAGCAATTTAGAACAAGAAGGTTGCTTTCTTATCTCACAATTTTTGACTATCTAAAGCAAATCCAAATAGTTTAAAATATAAATGTTTATTTTAAAAAAGAAAGCTAAATGCACCTAGAGTGGGAAACAACATTCAATCTCGGAAGTATCTGGCAATGGAAACCTTTTAATAAATGATTAGTGAATAAAAATGGAGCTGTACCTAGGGGCTATATTCCATCCCTATAGAAGCTAGAAAATGGGTGGTTGTAAGTTTATATTCTAGTTTGAAACAATTGAGCATAAGGTGTGAATTTTACCCTTTTTCCTTTCCTCTATAGCACCTAATACAATGTTCAGATCTACACATTAAATTTTCAGTAAATTTACCATTGACTGATTCATCATAAATACCATGCTTCTTCTTAGAAGACAAGAAAATTTGCTTATGGAATTTTCATTTAAAAGAATTATGCTATTCATCAAAATTTTCACCCTGCCATCTGTTCTCAACATTACTTTATTTCAAACTAGATTTAGCACAGCAAAGCATATGAATTTTACATTAGAAATGAGAAGGATATGAAAGTTTGTTTTCTAAACTATATTCCATAGTAAATGCTTATTTTGAAGACCTTATGTGCATGTGGGCTGTTAGAATTCGTTACCACTTAAATTACTTCCTATAAAGGTGAGGATCAGCAAGATTTAGAGTATCACTTACATTGCACAGCATGTGTGTTTTTATATACTCTCAAAATGAATTTCTCTCTTTAAAAAAAATCCAAAATAAGTAAATCACTAGGTCACAATTTAACAGTATGTGTCTCAGAAGTCCTGAGTCCCTGGTTTGCCCTCTGAGTGGTTTTAGGCTTACAATTCAGAAGACTAGACAATGAGTTATTAAATATAGATTTTAGATTCTAAAATATTGCTATAAGCAGAGTCTTCTACCTTCTAGATTTTAGGTGTCCATAGTCTGCCTCTTTTGAAGTGGAATAAATAGGATGTGCAGAAATGGTCTGGGATATCTGGAATGACTATGTACTTGAGATATCTCATGTATACATATTAATAACTAGAAAGTCCTTTGAGTTAAAATTATTTTCCTATAAAATGCAACTATATGGTGGGAAAGACAGTCATATTAGTTAGACACATGACATCTAATATCTGAAATCTTCAAAGAAAGGAATAAAATTTTATACTGGAGAGAGGCCAAGGATTTAAAAAAAAAAAAAAGA
>NW_011494940.1:5658456-5659188 GCF_000754665.1 Bison bison bison
TTCGGAAGATCTCCCTGGAGAAGAGAATGGCTACCCACTCCAGTATTCTTGCCTGGGAAATCCCATGGACAGAGGAGCCTGGCAGGCTACAGCCCATGGTGTTGCAAAGAGTCAGACACAGTTGGGCTACCAACACTCACAGAAAAGAATAGCTTTGTTGCTTTGCCAGGCAACATAGGCCACAGCAAGCTGATGCCCTCAAAACTATGTCCCAACCTGGATAGTGAGGCGTTTCACAGTAACAGTTCAAAGAGGGTGTGATTAGCTCATGGACATTCTTCTGATTGGTTGATGATGAGGTAAGTGGGAGTCAGAAACATCAACCTTCTGGTTCCAATTTTTTTGGGGTCTCTGTACTTGCGAGCACGCCTGCTCAATCTTGTCTGACTCTTTGCGACCCCATGGACTGTAGCATACCAGGCCTCCCTGTCCATCACCAACTCCCAGAGTTTACTCAAACTCATGTCCATTGAGTCAGTGATGCCATCCAACCACCTCATCCTCTGTTGTCCCCTTCTTCTCCCACCTTCAATCTTACCCAGCATCAGGGTCTTTTCAAATGAGTCAGCTCTTCATATCAGATGGACAAAGTACTGGAGTTTCAGTTTCAGCATCAGTCCTTCCAGTGAATATTCAGGACTGATTTCCTTTAGGATGGGCTGGTTGGATTTCCTTGCAGTCCAAGGGACTCTCAAGAATCTCCTCCAACACCACAGTTCAAAAGCATCAATT
>NW_011494940.1:5659339-5662518 GCF_000754665.1 Bison bison bison
ACAGTCTTTATAGTCCAACTCTCACATCCATACATGACCACTGGAATAACCATAGCCTTGACAAGACAGATCTTTGTTGGCAAAGTAATGCCTCTGCTATTTAATATGCAATCTAGGTTGGTCATAACTTTCCTTCCAAAGCATAAGCATCTTTTAATTTCATGGCTGCAATCACCATCCACAGTGATTTTGGAGCCCAAAACTATAAAGTCAGCCACTGTTTCCACGGTTTGCCTATCTATTTGCCATGAAGTGATGGGACCGGATGCCATAATCTTAGTTTTCTGAATGTTGAACTTTAAGCCAACTTTTTCACTCTCCTCTTTCACTTTCATCAGGAAGTTTTTTAGTTCTTCTTCACTTTCTGCCAACTCTATTCTGATACCTCATCAAAAGGCCACAACTCTCTTCTTGTTTCCCTGGCAACTGATGAACAAATTTGACCTGAATACCCCCCTATAATTGGTAATCTCCCTCTTTCTCTGAGAGCAAAGACTATTGCCACAACCTGGCTTTGGACAAGAAAGACACCCCAATGCATTAAACCATTGATGGCTCTGTCACTGACTCTGGGCTTTTTCTTCAATTTTGAGGTTGGACAAGTACAGAGGTTGCAGGACTTGGGGTGCAGCCCAACAGCAACCTTTGACACTCAGGTGAAAAGTTAATTGCATTATGGGGACAAACGGAATTCCAAGTACAACAACAGATGTGAAAATTAAAGACATTCCCAACTACCGAACAACCAAGAAAAGTGGCTGAAAACTGAAACGCACTTCTGGAAGGAAAAATAAAAAACATCCTTGCAGAAGACTAGATATATTTTCTAGATTTATATATCCTATTTCTGGCCCTAGATGTTCTCATTCTCAACGTATGTGATGCACAGAATCACTAAATAAAATCTGAAAGTTCTCAAAGGTCAAATAATGATGAACAAGATAGCATAAGAATTACACTACATAAATGTTATCAATAAACCAGAGGCAGCGATGGAAAAGACGTATTTCCTTGATTTTCAGCAATATCATGACTCTTCCCAGAACTAAAGCAAGAGGGAGAAATGAATGAGTGTTATATAGAAACAAACTACAGAACTCTAGTTTCATTATATGTCTTGAAATTAAGGTAAACATCAAAGGAAGCATCATTTAATTTTTATCAGCCTTAGTAAAACCGTTTAAAAACTTTAGTGTGGAAAAAAAGAGGGTTTTCATGTTATTTGTACGTAAACAGCCAAATATTTACTCTCCTGGTTCTTAGTCTTTGACACTTCTCACCTGAGAGTAGATACATAATGCCCTGATATTTGCTTTTGATGTTGCTAGAGAATATCTGTTGTACAGAACTGTAAACACTGCTGCTGGTTTTGACATTTAAGGAGCAGGTGGTCTGGTCTGAAATGCTCTAGCTTTCTAAAACCTGGCAGCTTGGGTTTCACACCTGAAAAAAGGGAAGGGAGAGCAGGTTAAATTTTCTGGCCTCTGAAGTTTTCCAAAGGGTAAATTTAATTTAACAGCATCTGCAGTTGATGACTGGGGAGTGGGAGGGGAGAAGTTCTCTGGAGCATTAAGGAGGCAGTAGTACAGTCATGGCTGCCCACAGGGCATGGGTGCTGGCCAAAACAAGAGTAAGATGCATATAAATGTCTTGCCAATTAGTTGGTTGCCGCAAACTGCAAGAATTTGATTGAGAAGTAACACTTCGACTATTTTAGAAATAAGCACTTTAAACTTGCCAACTAAGTGCCTTCTTTCATGAGAATCCAGGTTATAAAAACAAAGCAATCCATTTGATTCATACAAGAGGCCTCTTTTCTATTGCTTTTGCTACTCAGGACAAAAAAATTTTTTTTAATTCTTAAGTATGGTAAACTGTATTTCCTTACTGAAGCACAAAATGACACAATTTAACTTAAAATCTTGAGGCGCCAACCCTAAGGACATTATTGTATTTGATGAGACTCAGTATTATTAGAGAGCTGAGGACCATTCTCTCCAGGACCACTGCATAATTGTCATTGTCACTTGCAATTTCCCAGATGGCACTAGTAGTAAAGAACCTGCCTGCCAATGCAGGAGATGTAAGAGATGCAAGTTCAATCCCTGGGTCAGGAAGAGGACATGGCAACTCACTGCAGTATTCTTGCCTGGAGAATTCCATGGACAGAGGAGCTTGGAAGGCTACAGTCCATGGGATCTCAAAAGAGTTGGACATGACTGACAGACTGAGCTATTTGTTAGCTTGCTATATGCCAGACACTGCTTTGACTCATTTAAGCCACAGAAGTACCAAACAAGGTGTGGGTGCTATAACTTTTATCCTTCAGCAGATAAGAAATCAAAGGTACACAGATACTAGATAAGTTGCTCAAAACTACTTCTCTAGTGAGTGGCAGAATTGGGTTTGGATCTGATCAGTTCTGTGCTCCACACTCCTAGACTACTATAAAATACTGCTTTCCTGGTGACAGATAATTCGGTCTTGCTCAAAGTGCACCAACACACCCAGCTTTCACAAAGTAGTGCATAATCTTCCCATATTCTTCTCAGCTGGCTTCCTTTAAATTTACCTGAGCCAAAGTCACCTTGGGTGGGCACCAGGAAGCCCTTGTTCTCGGATCAGATCGTCCTTTTTCCCGTCCTCTGTGCCCCTGGTGCATCCTCCCACAGTCTTTGGTGGCCAAAGCACAGGATGCTCCTTGAGTGTCATTCCAAGTCCCCAAGCTGGGAGCAGGGAGTGAAATCTTACTTTCCTTAGACTGGAGCACCCACAAGGCAAATAAACCTAATTTGCTTCTGCCTGCCACTCCTGGCATGATTTTGCTGTGTTATTATGTGATATGCAGATGACACCACCCTTATGGAAGAAAGTGAAGAGGAACTAAAAAGCCTCTTGATGAAAGTGAAAGTGGAGAGTGAAAAAGTTGGCTTAAAGCTCAACATTCAGAAAACGAAGATCATGGCATCTGGCCCCATCACTTCATAGCAAATAGATGGGGAAACAGTGGAAACAGTGTCAGACTTTATTTTGGGGGGCTCCAAAATCACTGCAGATGGTGACTGCAGCCATGAAATTAAAAGACGCATACTCCTTGGAAGAAAAGTTATGACCAACCTAGATAGCATATTCAAAAGCAGAGGCATTACTTTGCCAACAAAGCTCCGTCTAGTCAAGGC
>NW_011494940.1:5662618-5663510 GCF_000754665.1 Bison bison bison
AGGATCAGCCCTGGGTGTTCTTTGGAAGGACTGATGCTAAAGCTGAAACTCCAGTACTTTGGCCACCTCATGTGAAGAGTCGACTCATTGGAAAAGACTCTGATGCTGGGAGGGATTGGGGGCAGGAGGAAAAGGGGACAACAGAGGATGAGATGTCTGGATGGCATCACCAACTCGATGGACATGAGTCTGAGTGAACTCCGGGAGTTGGTGATGGACAAGGAGCCCTGGCATGCTGCAATTCATGGTGTCACAAAGAGTCGGACACTACTGAGCGACTGAACTGAACTGAACTGAACTATGTGAAGGCAGGTGGCGCTAGTGGTAAAGAACCTGCCTGGCAATACAGGAGACACAAGAGACACATCTGGTGGGGAAGATCCCCTGGAAGAGGGCATGGCAACCCATTCCTGTATTCTTGCCTGGAGAATCCCATGGACAGAGGAGCCTGGTGGACTATAGTCCATAAGATCACAAGGAGTTGGATGCAACTGAAGCTACTTAGCACACACCACACACACACACATGTGAAAGCACACTTCCCACCACATGCTGGTGAAGAGGAAAGACATGGTGATGATGAAATAAAAAATCTGTAATAGGGTCCTCCAGAGAAACAGAAGCAGAGGACATATATAGATATGTAGAAAGAGATTTATTAGGAGGGATTGGTTCATGCAACCATGGAGGCTGAATCCCACAATCCGTCCATTTGTTCTCTTCAGACCTTAGTGCAATAGATGTCACCCACTTTCACTCAGTCTGCAGATTCAGTGCTAACCTTGTCCAGAGACTCCCTCGCAGACATACTCAGAGAACTTGCTTTACCAGCTGTCTGGGTACCCTTTAGCTCAGTCAAGTTGACACATAAAATTAACCATACAGAACCCCA
>NW_011494940.1:5663617-5691237 GCF_000754665.1 Bison bison bison
ACAGAACCCCAACCTGCGAAACTAATGAAGCTGCTCATGCAATTCCATCAGGTTTATAGATTCCATGTCTACAACAGGGTTCAAATCCCTGGCTCTAGCGCAATGCTGAGTTTCTAGTTGCAAGACTTTAAGGCAATACTCCAGAGTGATTCTTTTTTTTTTTTTTTTTTAAAGAAAATAATACATTCACTGGTTCTTGAGAAGAAACCACCTATTTAGTGACAGCTGGAGGGGGAAGCTGAACATCAACGTGCTTCACTGTATTTCAGAAGTGCCTCCCATGTGGATCTGGGACCTACCAAGGAGGCACTGAGTGTGCCCTTTTGCAAGAGCCTCAGCATGCAAGAAAGCCAAATAGATCCCTTAAGAAACCACCTGGCCGTCCGCGTGGTCTGACTCAGCCTAGTGTGGGAGAGAGAACATGGCCTGTGTCTAAACATAGTTGCCAACTCCTCTTTTTCCAGGATCTATGTAGCTCTGATATCTTGCTTAGTCAGTCCCCTTCTGTAGATCTCAGCTTTCTCGTCTGTAAAATAACGGATTTTGCTCAGTTATCCTGAAAAATCCCTAAACGCTCTATGGTCACTTACTGTTGGATCTGGCATTGAGAACTGATGATTTGGACTTGAAAGACTCCTTGGGATTGATGCAAAGACTGGATAATCCTTAGACTAGACCTCACCCTGCAGGAGAAGGGAACCCCAGGCTACAGGAAACTGAACAAAAACAATTACCAGCTTTTGTTTGCATTCCCTTAAATGCTCCAGGCAAGATGGCAAAGGTGCTATTGGAGGAAAGCACACAGAAAGGGTGAGGGACTATTTCCACCTGTCCCGAAACACTCGCTCAACCTGACCACAGCAATAAACGGGCTAGATTTAGTTCAGCCTTCAGTTCCGAGAAGAACCAGGAATCAAGCAGACGCCAGGCCCTGGCACAACACCGAGGGGCTCAGCTTCCAGGGACATGATATCCCTGCCACCCTCCTAGACTCAGCCAGATTCACACAGCATTGCCTTCCTCATCTGCAAAAATAAACAAGTGGTGAGTGATCTTCTTAGAGGGAAATGGCCTACTGCACATCACACAGTGCCTATTCAGGCAGGGCCTGAACCAGAATGAGACAAGTAGGTCCCTACGTCCAGAAATTTAAGGAGACAAGGTTGTGATGGTGCTCACCTTTCATTCAGGATCCAAAAGTGAGAGCCTTCAGGAAAAGACGCTCAACATCGCTAATTATCAAGGAAATGTAATCAAGACCACAAGAGTTATCACCTCACACTTGTAGCAATGGCCATCATCAAAAAACCTACAAGTAACAAATGTTGGCTAGGATGTGGAGAAAAGGGTACCCTTGTGCACTGTTGGTGGGAATATAAATTGTTGGCGCCACTAGGGAAACAGTATGGAGATTTCTCAAAAATCTGAAAAAAAAGAATTACCATATGGCCCAGCAATTCCATTCTTGGATATATATATCTGAAAGATACTCACACCTCAACGTTCGTAGCAGCATTATTTACAGTTGCCGAGATATGGAAGAATCCTAAGTGTGTGTATATATATATATGGAATATTTCTCAGTTATAAAAAAGAACCAAATATTGCCATTTGTAGTAACATAGATGGCCTTGGAGGGCATTAGGCTAAGTGAAACAAATCAGATAGAGAAAGACAAATACTGTGATATCACATATGTGGAAACTAAAAAGTTAACAGATAAGCAGATTCACAGATATAGAAAACAACCTAGTGGTCATCAGTGGCAGGGGGAGGGGCAATATACAAGTGGGGGAGTGGGAGGTACAAATTACAGGGTGGAAGATGGATTCAAGGGTGTATTGTACAACACAGGGAATATAGCCAATATTTTGTAACAACTGTAAATGGGAAGCAATCTTTAAAAATTACATAAAAACTTAAAAATCTTTAAGTGAGTGCTTTCTTAAATGCTGTGCCCTGGATCCCTAGCTGTCTGCTTCATGCACAGGTGGAGTCAGCACTTACACAGCCTTGCCTCCTTAAGTTTCACCTCTGGTCACCTGCTTGTCTCATCCTTGTCCAGACCCGCGGCTATGTGATGTGAACGAGGCATTTACTTCTAAGGACACCAGCGATCGTTTGTTTTTGAGGTCTATGGACATGAGTTTGAGTGAGCTCCGGGAGCTGGTGATAGACTGGGAAGCCTTGCATGCTGCAGTCCATGGGGTCGCAGAGAGTCAGACACGACTGAGCGACTGAACTGAACGGAACTGAAGGCAGCATTGAGTACATCTGGCTGAGTCCAGGAGGGTGGCAGGCACGCTGTGTCCCTGGAAACTCAGCACCCAAGTGCTGTGCCAGGACCTGGCATCCATTTGATTCCAGGGTCTTCTTGGTACTGAAGCCAAACAAAACTCCCCTGGTCCTGGTCCTAGGGTTTACAATTATTCAATAGGGACTTACGGACTTGGAATCCCTCACTCCTCTTTACCTTTTTATTTCTCATGATGATTATTTTAAACCACTGCTCAAAAAAACAAATGGGGCTCAACTCAGATTCATTTTTCCAAACCCTGAAATAACAATTCTTTCATTTTAGTGTGCATAAAAAAGTGCATGAAAATCACTTGTGGAGCATCTTAAAAATGCATAGTCCCGCTATATTAGTTTGCCAGGGCTACCATAACAGACTGGTTGGCTTGAGCAATAGAAATGTATATTATCACTGTTCGGAAGGCTGAAAGGCCAAGATCACCGTGTTGCTGGCTTGGGTCCAAATTTCCTCCTCCTACAAGGATACTAGTCAAACTGGATTAGGTCACCCTTAAGGTTTCATTTTAATGTAATGACTTGTTCAAAGACCCCGAATATGGTCAGATTATGAGGCCCTGGGGGTCAGGCTCAATATATGAATTTGGATAGTACATGATTCAGTCCATAACACCACCACACTCTATCCCTTCACATTTTGATTTAATACATCTAAGATGGGATCAAAGATTTTTTCTGTGTGGTTTTGTTTCCTGTTGTTTTGTTTTAAACAAGTGCCCTTGTGATTCTGATTTCACAAAATACAGTTTGAAATGGATGCCATTTTAGGCCCATTTCTCCTGAATTTTCCTTGAGCAACTCTCCCCGCTTTCTTTTCTATTTCATCAGTTTCCCATGCTCACTTTCTCCATCAGCCTATAAGTTTGGGGCTGGTTGTCCTCTGCCCTAGAGTTTCAATCTGTAGCTAATGTCCTTAACAGCTCTTTCAAAGTACACAGGAGCTAATGAAAACAAATTTCATCAAGTGGTAAAGAACATGCCTGCCAGCGCAGGAGACATAAGAGAAGCTAGTTAGATCCCTGGGTCAGAAGATCCCCTGGAGGAGGGTATGGCAACCCACTCCAGTATTCTTGCCTGGAGAATCCAATGGATAGAGGAGCCTGGTGGGTTACAGTCCATAGGATCACAAAGAGTCAGACACAACTGAAGTGACTTAGCACGCATGCACTGCATCTCAGTGATTGAGAAGCAGAATCAGAGAAAAGGTCCAGGTTCGATGCACGATACTGGATGCTTGGGGCTAGTGCACTGGGACGACCCAGAGGGATGGTATGGGGAGGGAGGAGGGAGGAGGGTTCAGGATGGGGAACACATGTATATCTGTGGTGGATTCATTTTGATATTAGGCAAAACTAATACAATTATGTAAAGTTTAAAAATAAAATAAAATAAAAAAAAAAAAAGAAACTAGCAACCCTCTACTATGTAACCTGGAAGAAACAGATGGGTCTGTTTACTTGAACTGTTCTAAATAAATTTACATATTATTATATCTGTAAAAAAAAGAAAGAAATAAGAAGCCAAGTTCCAATCTCCCTTCAAAACCAGTCTCCTCTGCATTCGTATAGGAGATGCAGGTTTGATCCCTGACCCCCTCTAGGGGGTTTTCTTCAAACCATTTTTTGAAGAAAATGGCAGTCCACTCCACTGTTCTTGCCTGGGAAATACCATGGACTGGTGGGTTACAGTCCATGGGGTCACAAAAAGTTGGACACAACTTACCGATTAAACAACAACAATAATATGTCTTACAGAGAAAAGTTGCCAGCAAGGTTCCTGAGAGAAAAGAAACCTCCATGGGGTTTAGTAGAGTGCCTGCCTCAGAGCGTCCGCCACCCGGACAACACCCCTCAGGGCTCCCACGTGAACCCCAAGGAGCTCATGGCACTCAGCTCTGGGCCAGCTTCCAACAATGAAACACAAACCAGTTCCAGTCGGTTGTACTTCTTCTTCCTTCAACTGCAATGCACACTGACCCCTGGGAATTTCAAAGAACACTTTCCAGTAGATTCCATGGATCCTGTGATTCCAGTTTGGCTGCAAACTGCCAGCACAGCATTTTTCTCCAGCTGGCAGTAACCCAAACCACATATCCCTCCTGAAACTTTTGAACAGGAGCCTATGAATTAATCAGAATCTTAAAGGAACAGTTCAGCTTGCCTTTTAATAAAATGATTGGATCTAGAGGTCTTCTATTTCCTTTCCTCGCAATCAGACTGTATCTCCTCAGACCACAGCGTTCTGCCTACAGCACAGTTAACTCAAACGAAAGCATTTTCAATGGAATTCCAAAAGTAAAAACGAGAATCATTTATGATTTCAGACTTCATCCTTTTGCATCAGATTAGAAGAAAAATGTTTGCAGTGTTTTGATAAGGAAAATCAGACGCAAACCCAAAAACAAGTCAAAGACTATTTCTGATTTTAAAAATATGAGATATTAAGATGTGGCACATGATAAAATTTAGTCCATGTGTCAAGAGGTTTTCTCAAAGAGGTTTCCTTCTCCCAATTCAATCATCTTCCGGTCAAGATAAGGAGAGAGGAGCACTTCAAGAATGTTTTCAAAGATACGCTGAAAAGATTCAAAAATTCCAACCTATGGGAAGTCATCGACGGGGCCGGGTGGATAGAAGGAACCCACTTCAAGGATGTTAACAGCTTATACATCCAAGACAATAGCAGGGGTAACCAGGGTTGCTCATTTTTGTTGCGGGGGTTCAGAATTGCACCCCTCCACACCAACATGTCACTTTGGCTTGTGGATTATTTTGATCTAAAGGCTTCCCAGGTGGGTCAGTGATGAAGATCCAACTGCCAGTGCAGGAAACACAGGAGATGCCTGTTCAATCCCTATGGCTGGAAGATCCCCTGGAGTAGGAAATTGCAATCCACTCCAGTAGTCTTGCCTGGGAAATCTTATGGACAAAGGAGTCTGGCTGGCTGTACAGTCCATGGGGTCAAAAACAGTCAGACACGACTGAGTGGCTGAGCACATACACGTTATTTTGAGTTAAAGACAATGGAGACCCTGTGAGCTTAGGAGAAACTATGGCCTTTCCCTAAGCCAAAAAAATTTATTTTTTATTCTTTTTTTATTTGTTTGGAGAATAGTTGCTTTATAATGTCGTGTTAGTTTCTGCTGTACAGCGAAGTGAATCAGCTATATGACATGTATATTCCCCCTTTTTGTATTTTCTTCCCATTTAGGTCCCTGCAGAGTACTCAGTAGAGTTTCTTGAGCTATACAGTAGGTTCTCGTTAGTTATCTATGTTATACACAGTATCAGTAGTGAATATATTTTGACCCCAGCCTCCCAATTCATTCCCTGCCCCTTCTTCCCCACCTTGATGTCCATATGTTTGTTCTCTACGTCTGTGTCTCTATTTCTGCTTTGCAAATAAGTTCATCTGTATCATTTTTCTAGATTCCACATATAAGCAATATTATACTACAATATCGTATATATTATAGTATATAGTATTACATATGATATTACAATATTTGATTTTCTCTTTTTATAAGCCAGAAGAACTTAATTTGGGGATTTCTCCCAGAAATGGTGTTATCATCAGAGATGAATTTTATCTAAGAGACCCTATCCATATGACATGGCAACTGTACAATTACTGAACATTTGCTCTTCTTTTTATCATCCTGTCAATGACCTCCTGTCCTTGGACCCCCTGGGTCCCTAACTTGTTCCTTAGCTCAGGGTCACCTACATACCTCGTTTTACCTTTCTGTCTGAACCTTTCATGTATGTGAATTTCTCAGGTATGTGGGATTCTAGTACATGTGAAATTAAATTTGATTTTCTTCTACTCATCTGTCTCATAGCAGTTCAATTCCTAGACCAACTAGAAGAGGCTTGAAGGGCCAAGCTTTCTTCCTTCCCAAGACTGCCAAGGAAAACATATCCCATGTGTGATAATTCGCCAGTCCCAAAATGCTCTCCCCAGACACCTCCAGTTACACATGTGTCCAGGGAACTAGTCTGAAATATTTGTGGGTTTTTCTCCTTTCCCTTCCCTGCTTCCCACCTTTGAAGGCTGTGTGGGGATGTGATGACCAGCCCAGGAACAGCTGTGTTGTAACCATCACAGGATAGGCATGAAGTGAAAAGCTACCACATTAAGCCTGGTGGATTCAAAGCACAGAAAGAAATTGGGTACCTAATGTATTGCTGAACCAATAAAACAGCTCTGAGATCCACCCGTCTCCAGACTTCTTGTTAATTAGACAGTGAATGTCTTGTGATTTAAGCCAGTGGTTCTGAAAGTCAGTGACCAGGACCAGCATTACCTGAAGAACTGAGGTTCGTAACATTGTACAGGAGGCGGTGACCAAAACCATCCCAAAGAAAAAGAAATGCAAGAAGGCAAAGTGGTTGTCCAAGGAGGCTTTACAGATAGCTGAGGAAAGAAGAGAAGTGAAAGGAAAGGGAGAGAAAATCAGAAAAGCCAGTCAACATTTTGGTCTTTTCTGGTTGAAACGGTCTCTTTTCAGTTTAGTCCATTCAAGGTCAAGTTCCTATCGAAGCTTTGGTTTAGATAGCATCATCTGGATTGCTCGGCCTCTTTACGTGTGGCACCTTCTTTCTTGGTATTTCTCTCCTGAAGGTGGGTGAACCGTGTGATGTTCTGACAATGGGGTACAGGGGTCTTCTGGCTCCTGTGATCTCTGGGCCAATGTCCCTTGTCCACCTGGTTATGCTCCTCTTGCTGGCATCTGTGACAGGATGTGGTGGCAAGTGTGACCCAACGTCTTGCTCCTCTTGCTGTGTAGAGTGCCTTGTGGTATTGGCTTCCTGAGATCCATGACCCTGCCATGCCCTCCACACAGTGTCTGTTCTTGGTTATACTGTGACATCACCCCACCCTCCAGGTTGACATACATACAGGAGACTCTGTATCTTATTCATCCCATGAATGCGTCAAGAAAATGAAAATGCATCTGCATCTTTTTTTGAGCCATAAAATTCACTTTGCTAGTCTAGTTCAGGGTTGGTGAAGGAGAAAACTTTGAAATAATGTCATTCCAGAGTTTTTAGAGTCCTTCACTTATCTAACCAGCCAAAGACCCTACATCAGTGATTTCCAGCTTGGAGTGATTTTGCTTCCTAGGAGATATTTGGAATCTCTGGAAACTTTTTTGGGGGTGGGGTGGGGTGGGTAGGGGAGGTACACTGCAAAATACGTGAGATCTTAGTTCCCTGACTAGGAATTGAACTCGTGACCCCTGCATTGGGAGCATAGAATCTTAACCAATGGGCCATCAGAGAAGTCCCTGGAAATATCTTTGGCATCACAACCTGGGGAGAGGCAGCCACTGCTACTGATATCTAGGGGGTAGAGGCTGAAGATGCTGTTAAACATTCTGTCATATGCTGTGGTGGGCAGCTCCCAAGGTTCCCATCTGCTCTGCATCGTCCCTTCTTCTTGAATATGGAGAGAATCTGTGAATATGATAGGATATTGATCCTGTAATTAAGTTACATTATATATCAAAGGGCTTCCCCAATGACTTGGTAAAAAAAAAAATCCACCTGCAATGAAGGAGGCACAAGAGACACTGGTTCAATTCCTGGGTCAGGAAGATCCCCTGGAGAAGGAAATGGCAACCCACTTCAGTATTCTTGCCTGGAAAATCCCATGGACAGAGGAGCCTGGCAGGGCTACAGTCCATGGGATCACAAAGAGTCAGACATGACTGGGCATGCCTGCATATTCTGCATAGCAAAGGGAACTTAGCAGCAGTGACTAAGACCCTTAATCACTTTATGATTAAGCAAAAGGGAGAATACCCTGCTTGGGCCACATCTAATCAGGTGAGCTTTAAAAGAGACAAGGAGCAACAGCAGACACATTCCTATTCACCTTGAAGACGCAAACACTCCTGTTAAGAACTGGTATGGGAGGGGCCTCCAGGAACTGAGAGCAAATCTCACTCAACAGGCAGGAAGAAAACAGAGAGCGCAGTCCTACAGCCTTAAGGAAGAGGACCTCAAACCTTGATTTCAGACTGTGAGACCTAGAGTAGAGAATCCAGCTATGCTGCAAGTACACCTCTGACCCAGGGGAACTGTGAGATAATAAATGCCCGTGGTTTTGGGCAACTTGTTATGCAGCAATAGAAAACTAACAGAGAAACACAAGACAACCACTCAAAACAAAGAATGCTATCTAGCTGTAACTAAGATTCCACATATTTAGTGGCAACTAAAGGTCCCATGTGCTGCAGCTAAGACCCAGCACATCCAAATAAATAAATAACTGATTAAAATATATTTTTAAAAAATGTCAGCAGTGTCACTGTTGAGAAATGCTCTCCTCTTCCTCTTCATGCGTGCTTGGTTGTATCCAACTCTTTGTGACCCCGTGCACTGTAGCCCGCCAGGCTCCTCTGTCCGTGGGGTTCTCCAGGCAAGAATACTGGAGTGGGTTGCCATGCCCTTCTCCAGGGGATCTTCCGGACCCAGGTATTGAATCCACGTGTCTTACATCTCCTGCTTTGGCAGATGGATTCTTTACCACTGGGCCATCTGGGAAGCCCTTGAGAAGTCATGTGTTATAGGAAAACATGTGTTCCCCATGCCTCTCTTTCCCATAAATTCCTAAAAAAAAAAAAAGAAAGAGAAAACATCTGGACATTTCACTTTCTCAGGATGTATCCCACATCCTGAGATTATTTTACTCCAGATCAGCAAACCATATAATGACCTGCATGGAGCGTGGGGAGAGGAGCAGGTATCCAGGGGGCTCTGGAAAGACTGGAATCTCCTGGAGGGGCAATGTTGCAGAAGATGAAGCAGCTGGGAGATCTGGAAGAGGTCAGAGAGGTCAGATGGGAGTTAGTATTAAGTTCTGGTGCATGTTAGGCCCTGTGATGCGTGCTGCAAAAGCTTTCCTCCTTGCTAACGCTGCGGGATGTTAGATTTGCTTTTGGGTGTGCAACAAAGTACTGAAGACGCCAGCGTCCTGCTTTGTCATGAGAAGGAGGGTGAGAACAGAGACCTTCCCCGGTCACATCTCATAGAAGTCTCTGAAAACCTGTTCATGTAAGCACTATTTATTATGCCAATTATTATTATTATTTTTATGGATGAGGACCTTGATGCTAACAGATGTTGAGCAATTTTTTTAAGTAATTCAGCTAATAATCTGCTAATATAAGGATGCTCAGCACTGGCTCCTCAGATATTTTGGATTTCTCAAGATTCTCAAGGCTCTATTAACCCCATCTTCATTACGTCCATAAAGAGTCCTATATATAAGGGGGACTCAGCTCTAGTTACATTAGACAGATACAGGGAGCTTTTCACAAAAGACTGAAGTTCCTGTCCTTCCTCCTGCTTCTCCATCCCCATCCCCTGACCCCAGAGAATGTAACCTCATTGTCCAGGGTGTGGTCCCACGCCTGGCATGTTGTATGAGCTCCTAGTTCCTGTGTGATTCTAACATGGACTCAGAGTTAAGAATCATCACTCTTAAAATGCAATTCTCTTTATTCTATACATGATTAGAATACATCTAAGCCCATTTATTCCTCTGGGATTTCTTCAAATAATTTCTCTTTCTCAACTGAGCTGTCAATGATTGCATCTTCCTATTTATTTTTCTAGAACAAGGCTTGGTTGTTTTTGTTCACAGGAAAAACATACCTGAGCAAAGTAGCTAGCAAAGGCCAAGAAGGGAGGTACCAGTGTGAAGAGAAGCATTACTGTATTTCTGGGCAGGATAGCCCTCTCAAATATCACCCTTGGCATTTGCAGATTCTTCACCCATTTAATCTTGGTCACAATCATCATGAATAAAAAACAACAATGAAAAGCAAGTCTTCAATCCATGTGAATGGAATATATTGAGACTCTGCCTTATCACACATCCCTTAGATATTTAAATATTAAGAAAGATCATAAGGACTTATTCTTAGTGTATTTTATTTATCAGGAACTTTATTTTTCCTTTATTTTAAGGAGTCTTGGGAGAGGACTGATGGAGATTAAAATGCTCAGGTAAAATTAAAATCAACCAATCTGCAATCACACTTACAGGGAATATGAGGTGCCTGGGTTTTTCCAGTCATTATAATAAGTATATAACCACATGAACATATTACAGCATCCTTTGTAATCTTACAGACCAAAACCAAAACAGTATTTATCTCAAATAGCCAACCCCATGATTCTATCTTTCATGGAATCATACTTCTGAAGGGGAGCACACCGGTTGTACAAAAGGAAAGCACCCACACCCACAGCCCACCTGCAGCGAACCTGGAATCCTGACACTGCCCCTGCCACGGCACAGTGTGTGGCACCACAAACCCGTGAAATAAAACTTCCCATTTGGGATCCGGCCCCGAGGGAAGGCATCACAGATCACTGATGTCAAAACCTACAGCATACTACTCTACCTTGTTTCATGCATCCCAACTCTGACTTCACACTTGAAAGATTCTATACGGCATTACCTGAATCTGGAATTTTTGTGAGGCATAGGAGGCAAAGGAGGTGAGCCTGGTCATAGCAATGACAGTAGCTAATGCTCACGAAAATATGTCAGTCTCCGTGCTTGGCTCTCCACACATCTGTCGTTTGATCTTTGCCAACAGCCCTGTGAAGTACATGATAAGGAAGCTGGGGCAGGGGCCTGGAGAGGATAATAATGTTCCCAGGGTGACAGGGTACGTAATATCAGAGCTGAGACATCAATTCAGATCTCCTGGTTCTAGATCCCTTACCTCCTTCCCACGGATCAGAGTGTGCATGGTACAGAAACTTGCAGTGGTTCACTCAGTACTTCTGGCAAGCCATGTTTCAGGCAAGTTAGATCTAACTTCACGTGATGCCTAAGAAAAAAAATGTCCATGAAAGAATTTTCCATTTAAAAAACAGGCATTAGGCTAATTGGTGGAAACACAAGTTCTGAGGAGGTCTGATGCTGGGACAAGCTTCCCAGGTGGCGTTAGTGGTAAAGAACCCGCCTGCCAATGCAGAAGTAAGAGATTTAGATTCAGTCCCTGGGTCAGAAAGATCCCCTGGAGGAGGGCATGGCAACCCACCCCAGTATTCTTGCCTGGAGAATCCCATGGACAGAGGAGCCTGGCAGAGTTTAGTCCATAGAGTTGCCACAAGTCAGACATGACTAAAGTGACTTAGCGCGCACACACACGGTGGACCATAAGAAGAGGATCAGTGGTTACCTTCCACCTGGCCTTCAGGGCCTTCCAGACTAGACCCATCCATCTTCATTTCTCTTTGTCTCCTGTGGTAAAGAATTCACCTGGCAATGCAGGAAATGTAGAAGACATGAGCTTGATCCGTGGGTCTGGATGATCCCCTGGGGCAGAAAATGGCAACCCACTCTAGTATTCTTGCCTGGAAAATTCCATGGACAGAGAAGCCTGGTGGGCTACAGTCCATGGAGTCCCAAAGAGTTGGACACGACTGAGCACGCACACACCTAGTTACTTTGCAAATGAAACAGGTAGGTATTCCTTTTCAGCTGAAGGGCACTTGAAGAAATTACTGCTATGCAAAGTCACTGTGATTTGTGAAATTTGGGAACCTCTGTCTTAAGGGTAATGTGAAGTCACAGGCATGTCCTAAAGAGAGTGATGGTCAAATTTGTGTTTAGAATAAATGACTCCAGGAACAAGGTGGAGAGTAGATTATTTGGAGGTGAGCAAAATAGGTATGGAGACACAGGTGTATGCATGCTTGCCAGTCGTGTCTGACTCTTTGCAACCCCATGCACTGTGGCCCACCAGAATCCTCTGTCGATGGGGTTATCCAGGCAATAATACTGGAATGGGCTGCCATTTCCTCCTCCAGGGGAATCTTCCTGACCCAGGGATCAAACCTGCGTCTCCTGCATTGCCAGGTGGATTCTTTACCACTACGCCACCTGGGCAGTCCAAATAACTAGGTACGTAACTGGGCTTCCCTGGTGGCTCCGACAGTAAAGAATCCACCTGAAGTTGCAGGAGATCTGGGTCAAGAAGATCTCCTGGAGAAGGGAATAGCTACCCACTCCAGTACTCTTGCCTGGAGAATTCCATGGAAAGAGAAGCCTGGCAGACCACAGGCTACAATTCATGGGCTCGCAAAGAATTGCACACGACTGAGCAACTAAAAAAAACTTAATAGTAGTAGTTTCCATGGTGTCCAAGAGATTCCCCAAATTTAAAACATTTCATGATGCTCCTCTGATTTACCTTGGTATCCCGGGGTACTTCAGCACAGAGTTAGGAAAGGCCCACTGAAATTCACACTAAAGTCTTAAAGTAGCCAGCTATGTTCTGCAAATTCTCTCCTACTCACCTGCCCAGCCTCATGTATTTCAGTTCCTGCCCACTCCTCAGGTTCAGACATGTCTCTAGACTCCTCATACACACCACTGAGAATCTATCTAAAAGACTCTCCCCATGCCATCCAGCCAACTCTTTGATTAAGTGAAACCCTAATTCATCAGCTCCACCAGCAATTTCCTGGAGAACACCTGTTGTCGACCTCCCTCCCTGGGTCAACCCCTGTCATCACAGGCCCTCCTGGAACCTTGAAATTCTGCCTGTGTTTGTTTCTTTAATGACTCTCTGACTCACGTCTGTCTGAGAGCTCTGTGATGCCAGGGACCAGCTCCCAACCATTACCGATGAAGCATCTAGCAGTTCTAGCAGTGAGTCCAAACAGTGGATATGCAAAACCTCATTGTTGAATGAAGGAGTGAATTGCCACATTTTTGCACAACCAGCCTTCTCAAATGCTTTGCATTCCTTCTTCTGGACTTTTATTCTCACATACAACTATAGTGCTTTCCTCTTTCTTAGACCTCCTATTCCAATGCCAACATCATTTGTTGCTATTCAGCTGCTAAGTCGTGGCTGACTCTTTGCGACCCCATGGACTACAGCACACCAGGCTCCTCTGTCCTCCACTATCTCTCGGAGTTTGCTCAGAATCATGTCCATGGAATCAGTGACACCATTTAACCACTGCATCCTCTGCCGCCCCTTTCTCTCAATATCTTACTCAACATGCCTCACACTGATTACGTGCTTCTCAGAATGTTCACTCTACCTGCACTCTGTACCCCGATCTTATGCATCCTCCTTGTCCTCAAAAGAGTTAGCAGCTTTCTTGAACCAAGGGGGACTCCTCCAAAGCCTCACATTCAGTAGGGGTGCAGTTAACACCTTGGGACCCATTACTCTGGATCTTATTTTATACTTGTTTATTTGATTGCAACAAGCCTTAGTTGCATCAAGCAAACTCTTAGTTACAGTATGTGGGATTTAGTTCTCTGACCAGGGATCAAACCCAGGGACCCTGCATCAAGAATGTGGAGTCTTAGCCACTTGACCACCAGGGAAGTCCACTCTGGGTCTTTTTCTTGAGGAACAAGATAAAGAAACGTAGATTAATGTGTCTTCATTTCACCATGTGAGTGAAAATACTAATCGTACTTCCTTCTCCTCCCTCCCCTGGGCTGACTCCCAGCTTTCTTCCACTCTACTCAATAGTCTCCACTGGAAACCAGGACAGAAAAGCCAAAGATTCCATACTGAAAGCTCATGCAGACTCTTAATATCATCACATTCAAGCCTTGCAACAAACCTATGGAATCCCCAAAGAGGATATTATCATCTCAGTTTTACAAGGAAATGTGAGCTCCAGTAGATAAAAGGATGAGCCTACAATTATTGCAGACATTTGTGACAAATTATTGTTCAGAAATATTTACCCCATCCTTCACCTCACTTTATTTCCAAACCCTTGGCTTTAGGTCAACATTGTGACTTTCCTTGGCTAAGACAGAAATGCTGCTGTGCAAGTTCCACGTTTTAGATGGCAGTATGTATTTCCACTTGCTCCCTTGTTATTCCAGCAGCAACTAGCCAATATATATATTTCTTAGAAGAATGAATGAATGAATGACTTGACTGAGATCAAATAACTAGTAATTCGAACTTGGAAGATTTTCTGAATCCCTGTCTCTTGCTTTTTTGATTTCTCATGTTTCTCTCCAGCTGGTGAAGAATTAGCAGTCTTAAAAGAGAATATTAAAAAAATTAATAGAAAATAGACATAAGAGGCCCAAAGTAAAGGAAACAAACTAGTTACCTGGACAAAAGAAGTAATGCAGTCTTCCGGGCTCCCGTGTGCAAACAACGCCCCATGTCATCGGTAGTTTGTCAGTCCCTGAAACAAAAGAGATTTCATCTGAACAGGAAGGACATGGGTTATATCTGAAAGAGAATTTCCACACCGCACGAGTTTTAAGCTTATAACTATGCCTCCAGGGAAGTTCCCTGGTGGTCCGGTGGCTAAGATCCTGTGCTCGCAATGCAGGGGACCCCAGGTTCCATCCCTGATCAGGGAACATGCGACAACTAAAGACACCTCAGGCTGCAAAAATGACTACAATCCAGAGCAGCCAGATTAATTAATTAATTTTTTAAACAAAAATCATGCCTAAAAGGTATCTAAGAAATCTGTAGTAGTTCCCTATAGGTTTTTTTCAAAATAACATGTATATTCATCTTTCCAGAAAGTTTTAGACCAGTGCCCTGATACACACATGCAGACAAGAATTAAGCTAGTTCTCTAACTTCTTTTAAAAAAGCACAGATTTCCAGATACGAGCCAAGATTCAAGCTCAGTAAATGCAGCTAAGATCCAGGAATCCATATTTTTGAAATTTCCCCCAGCATTCTGCTACACAGCCAGGTTTGAGAACCTCTAGCTTATATCAAGCAGTGGCACCCCACTCCAGTACTCTTGCCTGGAAAATGCCATGGACGGAGGAGCCTGGTGGGCTGCAGTCCATGGGGTCGCTAAGAGTCCAACACGACTGAGCGACTTCACTTTCATGCATTGGAGAAGGAAACGGCAACCCACTCCAGTGTTCTTGCCTGGAGAATCCCAGGGACGGGGGAGCCTGGTGGGCTGCCGTCTATGGGGTCACACAGAGTTGGACACGACTGAAGCGACTTAGCAGCAGCAGCAGCAGCTTATATGGGAGGAACTTGACCACAAGACCTTTAGCAGTAACTTCAGTGCAATTTCGTGTTTGCCTCAAGTATCTTGTGAACACTAGTGTCTATTAAGCTATTTGTGATGGATGGAAGGAAGACTTCAGAGGAAAAAGATAATGAAACAATTTTACTAATATATGTTTTACAAATTTGTAATGTAAATTCAGTTATAATTTCTGCAAGCAATGCATTAATTTCTTAATTGTTCAACTTGCTTCAGATTAGATTTAGTTAACAAGTTGCAGTTTATCTCAGCTATAAGGTTCCTAGTTTCCAATCTTTGTGTTTTACTCTTGAGTAAGTTTTCTTTTTGATGTTGTTACCACAAAGTTGCATTTTTCCCTCAATAATGAATGTGAATTATTGGCTCAAAGGAATCTCCTTTAAGTAAAAGAGCGAACATTTTTAAAGTAATATGAATGGTAGAATTCAAAATAATGTAAATGTTCTGTGTTTTGTCACTCAATCATGTCCAACTCTTTCCATGAGGATTCTCGAGGGCAGAATACTAGAATGGGTTGCCATGCCCTCCTCCAGGTCATCTTCCCAACCCAGGAATCGAACCCAGGTCTCCTGCATTGCAGGTGGATTCTTTACTGTCTGAGCCACCAGGGAAACCCAAGAATACTGGAGTGAGTGGCCTATCCCTTCTCCAGGAGGACTTCCCAACCCGGGAATGAAACCAGGGTCTCCTGCATGGCAGACAGACTCTTTACCAGCTGAGCTACCTGGGAAGCCCAGTGATTGCTACTATCAGGATTAAAGTCAGATCTCCTGGTTTTAAGGTGGGGTATGTGTTGGACAAGTAGTAACACATTCTCAGGTCTGACTTCTCATGTAACAGTTGTCATATCATTTCCACTCAATGATATCATGATGCATCTCATTCCTTCCCAAGTGAACTCAGGGGCACTTACGGGTAAAGAGAATGGTTAGGGACTTCGCTGGTGGGCCAGTGGCTAAGACTCAGTGCTCCCAAGACAGTGGGGCTGAGTTCGATCCCTGATTGGAGAACTAGATCCCGCATGCCACAACTAAGACTCAGTACAGCCAGATAAACAATAATTAAAAATAAAACACAGTGGTTAGCAAACACAGGGCCTCCAGATAAACCACCCCTCCTCTAAAGGTGAGTTCCAATTTCTCCTGGAAAACCATTTGAGAACTCCCTGACATCCTATCTTCAAATTTACATTTGGCAATATGTGCCTTGTATTCAGCCAAGTCTACTTCAATAATACCACCACTGGGCTTTTGCAGGCAAGTTCCAAGTCACATCAAATGCTTCGTACATTTGTAATTTCCCTTGTGAAGTACTGGGATAATCACCCAGGAGATGGAAGCTAGCTCATTAGCTTTGATATTCAGCAGTTCGCATTAGCAGCCGTGGTTGATAATAGACTACATCCTAGATAAATCAGGTAGTGGCTTATGTGTCATGGAACAAATATCATGAAACCCCAGATGAAATGACTATTCAACAACACATTAAATCTGGTGCCAGTTTATATGTCTAAGAAGTGAGCTGTGCCTGCATGCAACCAAGCAGATCATTCCATTTCCTCAAATCCATAAATTCTAATGCTTCCCTTTTTCCTAAACTCTCCTGAACTCATACCACTTCACTCAGTCATAAAAATAAGATATTTTCCCTTACTCACAAATCTCAATGGACTTTTTTTTACACAGGACATGCCTCAACTAAAATCTTACCTTATTATAGTTAGATTTATTTTTTTTAATTTAGTAGAGTAATAGGAACTTTATCCAAGAAACCTGAGGTTTTGTTCAAAAAAATTATCTAATCTTGGTGACTAATTCTATTTAATAAAGCTTGGGTACTTTTCTCCCATATGGTACATACTCTGAAGTTATTTTTCTTTGTATAGACGAATAGCACATTTGGTTACCTGGTTTCCCATTTTATAGCTGATTAGAAGCATGAAAACAAAATAGTTTGAGGGGATAAAAGCTGAACAAAGCAGACATGCTTAGAAAAATGAAAAATCCAACCTCAAGGGAGAAGAGAAAATTCTAAAACAAAGGATGATGAGAATCAAAAGCATAACTCACTATACCTGTTAGTCTAATGCCAAGTAACCCAATATTCTTTGGTGGCCCTGAAGGCACAAGAATTTACATAATACCAAATAATTTTTGTACTTAATAAGAATCTATATAATGGTGCTCATCACATAGTATTCATAAAAAGGAAAAAATGTTGAAATAGACTTATCATCAAACAATGGAAAAACTATTAGGTAAATTATAAAGTTCCATTCAGTTGAATATTCTACAATCTTTAAGTGGTGTTAACAAAGAAATTTTTAAAAGATAACCATAAAAGCATTCTGAAAAAAGTTGAAACCATGTCCTATAAATTTCATTCAACCAAGCTGAGAAGTATAATAAATTCAAAGATACTGTTCAAGATCATTAAAATTTTAAAGGTATAATAATTAAAGAAACACAGCTTGAGTCCTCATAAAATCCTGTTATGTGTAATGATTCAGTTTTTCAAGATGCAAGCTAAATAATGCTGTCCTAGGAAGTGGGCTAATCATAATGTGATTTGCTCTCAAATCATTTCCTAAGCTTTCTTAAATTTATCCTAGTAAAACAATAACTGCTGCTGCTAAGTCCCTTCAGTCGTGTCCGACTCTGTGCGACCCCAAAGACAGCAGCCCACCAGGCTCCCCCATCCCTGGGATTCTCCAGGCAAGAACACTGGAGTGGGTTGCCATTCCCTTCTGCAATGCATGAAAGTGAAAAGTGGAAGTGAAGTTGCTCAGTTGTGTCCGACTCTTAGCGACCCCATGGACTGCTGCCTACCAGGTTCCTCTATCCGTGGGATTTTCCAGGCAGGAGTACTGGAGTGGGGTGACATTGCCTTAATTTTAAATAGAATATTTAGATATAACAATCACAGCAAAGATGGCTTTTGCCTTAAAAAGATGTAAGAAATACTGAAAATAAAGTAAAAAATGCCAATAGTATGTTTAACCACATATAAGAATCAGATGGCTGGATGGCATCCCCAAAGCAATGTACATGAACCTGGGCAAACTCTGGGTGATGGTGAGGGACGGGAAGGCCTGTGTGCTACAGTCCACAGGGGTCGCAGAGTCGGACACGACTGGGTGACTAAACAATGAACAACTAGAATCAGAAGCATGTTGCTTTACACAGTATAGAAAAGTCTGAGTCACAGACAGGCATCTATCATCACAACCATATATTGTCCATCTGAGATGGAGAAATTGTATGACCTCAAGTGTCCCCTCCAACTCTTACTGTCTGTAATTCAAAGTGTCCCACACAAGGGAAGCCCTGTTTGGGGAAGTTCATCAACATAAACAAGATGAATGAACTCTGCTACCTCTATTACATCTACTCTGTACTAATTTAACTTCTTAACATTTATTTCTTTGCTGTTCTGGAAGTTTCTAGGCACTGTTTGTTTTCACTCTTAACAATCCTACATAGGTTCTAGCTATGGCTTTTTCCACTTAGAACTACCAGTGGTCAAACGATTTGCTGCATTATCTCATTTTGTTCAGTACAAAATTTATATAATGTCTTGTCCTTCATATCACCTATTTCAGAAATAGGAATTCTACTAAACAAATATTACTGTTATCTTTATTGTCCTACATTTACTTCTACTATTTACCCAAGAGTTCTATCTAAATATTTTGAATTGGTACATCTCAGGCACCAGAGTCAAAGTAAACTCAATTCCAGTGGATATAGGCTGTAAATAATTATTATGCCCATACCAGTGCATGCCAGCTGAGTGTGAGCCCCAGGTCAATCCCAAAATGCTCCAAAATATTACAGTTACAGCTTTTCTTCTATCTCTTTTGGACAAATTAATCTTCGTGAGATGTCTTTTAGTTTCCCCCAATCCGTAACTCTGTTCCTCACATGGTTTAGTACTACACCTTAAGCAACACTTTTTAACTGTCTCTATTTATGAGATGCTAGTCCCAGGTTTCGGCAGTATCACTATTTCAGGTTTCCCAGGTGGCTCGTGGGTAAAGAACCTGCCTGCTAAGCCAGAGATGCCGGAGATATGGGTGAGATTCCTGGGTCGGGAAGATTCGCTGGAGAAGAGCATGGCAACCCACTCCAGTATTCTTGCCTAGAGAATCCCATGGACAGAGGAGTCTGGCGGGCTACAGACCATGGGGTCTCAGAGAGTCAGACATGACTGAAGCGACTGAGCACAGTCACAATTATATGTCAATTAATTAAATGACCTAGATGAAACAGACAGATGCCTAGAAAGACACAAAATGCCAACATTGACTCAAAAATAAATAGAAAATCCAAACAAGCACATAAAAAGTAGAGAAATTTTGAAATTGCCCTGGGGGTTCTTTTCCACTAGCACCACCTGTATTCACATACAAAATAATAAAATTAGACCCCTACCTCACACCATATGCAAAAATTAGCTCAAAATTACCTAAATATAAGAACTAACACTATAAAACTCTTGGAAGAAGACATAGGCACATTTCTTTTATTTTGATTTAGGGCTTCTTCATGCATTGAGAACTAGCCCCTTGTCTGACAAATGAGGTGTAAATAAGTTTCCAAGATTAGCATTTTTTGACTTTGCTCATGGCAGTTTTGCTAGGCAGTAATTTCTTATATATTTATGGAACTGAATTTAATCAGTTATTGTTATGGTCTAAGGGCTTTGTTTTTTTATACAGTTCATGAGGTTCTCACGGCAAGCATACTGGGATGGTTTACCATTCACTCCTCCAGTCGATTAACTGGAAAAGTCCCTGATGCTGGGAAAGATTGAGTACAGAAGAAGAATAGGGCTTCAGAGGATGAGATGCCTGGATGGTATCAGTGATACAATGGACATGAACTTGGGCAAATTGTGATTGGGAAATGATGAGAGACAGGGAGGCCTGGCATGCTTCAGTCCATGGCGTCACAAAAAGTTAGACATGACTAGGTGACTGAACAACAGCAGCAAAAGGTTTTGTAGCATACCTAAAAGGATCTTTCTCACCCTGAAATTATTAAAATATAAATGAGTAGTGTGGAGGAGACTGCTTTGATGTTTACAAAAAATCTCTTAAAGAATCAAAGTCTCAGACTATATCAGTTGTAAAATTCAAATCACAAAACTATGTGAGGCTGATACCTACAGTTCCAATTTCTCACCAAAAACCTAGCAAAAAAAGGAAAAATGCTCTGTGTTCTCCCTGTTCCACTGGGCAGTTATTTCCTAATCCGTAGATGGGTGCCACTCTTCAAGTGTCCAGCTTAAGCAATGTGCAAGTTCCAAGACACATCTCTCCCAAGGTCAATACTTATCCTCTTCCACTTCACAGATGTTAAAACCCAAACCCTCACATCAAGACTGACAGCTCAGCTCACTCAGCCATCAACTCACATGCTTTCTACTCTAACTTTTATTTCAGGCTTGGTTTCCAGTATCTGGGATTTTCTTTTCTTTTCTCAGCTATACATTTAGAATAATGTACATCAGATGTTGCTCCACACTTATGAGTGTTGTAGCAGCAGAATTGTAGGCCATTTACTTTGCCACATTTCCTGAACCAGAAACCCATTCTTCAATTTTTTTAAGGGTTTCACTGCCAGTCACTATGGGAAAGCAGACACAGATTACTAAAAGAGATGGGAAGTCATAAAAATTCTGGAAATCTTGCAAAATTATTCATGCATGCTAAAAACTGCAAAATGATAGTCTCTGGCATTTTTTAATTTAATTTAGCTCAGAAGCTAAATTGCCCACTACTCTTCTTTCCTAAGAAAGGCGCTTATGAAACCTGCTGTAATTACCAGCTCTTCCAATTTCTTCAAGTCAGGTAAACTCTTTCCTCCATAATGGCCCTTTTGTAGCACAGAAGTTTTATTCCATGAGCATGAACAAGGAAAAGCTCCTTTGGTTTACCATGGGTAATTGCAATTCCAGTAATCTCTTAACAACCAGTTCCCACATTGAGCAAAAGTCAGTTTCCAAATAAGACAGATTTAACTTTCTGGTACAATTTTAGAGCTCCTTCTCTAAAGTAGAACTCTGTGGAGCTCAAGAATACTGTAGGGGAGTCACAATCCAATGCCTAATGGGATTTTGTTTAATATGTAAAACATACTTTTTTTTTTAAATAGCTATTATTTATCTGAAATTCAAAATTAACCTGGTGTCCTGTATTTTTATTTGCTAATTCTGGTAACCCTACTCTACAAGAGTGCAGGGATATTTTTTGTGGCTCATGGTCCTGTGAGTTTCTCAGGTAACTTCAGAGAAAACGAAGACTTGTTTGGGAAAATCCTAGTACCTACAATTGCACAGGAGCTCAGATACGACTGCATACTAATGGATAGTTTCAATGAAGTTCAGGAGAATGAAAGGCAAAACTGTTTTCCAGTACCTTCCACAATCTCTCCCAGACTCAAGTCCTAAGCACACATCAACGAGGGTAACAAGTGCTGGAGTGGGGTGGGTGCAATCAGTGAATCAGGTTGTCACTACAGGTTTCTCTAATCCGAAGACTGTTTTCTTAGAAAACGCATTCCTACACTTTCCTTACGAACCTTCAGCATCTCCCACCACTGATCAAATGCACTGAAGGATCTGGACCCCACTAAATCCATTTACACTTGGATCTCTTCTATGTAACTGACATCAATAGAGCAGTTAAATGCCCAGAATTATGAAACCCTGCCTATGCCTCAGGAAATGGTGAAATATTCTGAGACAAAAGCGGTTTTTGACCTTACCAAGTGACTCTAGCTATGAAAGTCTGCCTATTAAATCTGTTTCAGAACAAGTAGAAGGTAATAATGTTAAATCCAGGAGCAGCCAACCACAGTGACGATATCACGTGCCTATCTGCTGACTGCAAGACAATTTTAAGATTTCCTCTCACTCAAATTTCATCTCTAGACTCTGATTCAGAATAGCCCTCCCAGGTCTCACTGAAGCCCATCTAATGATCCCAGCCTTATAATGCTTATAAGTTGATAAGGATTCATCAGAATGCATGCTAAGTCACTTCAGTCGTGTCTTACTCTTTGTGACCCCATGAACTATAGGCTACCAGGCTCCTCTGTCCATGGGATTCTCCAAGCAAGAATACTGGAGTGGGTTGACATTCCCTTCTCTGGGGGATCTTCATGATCCAGGGATCGAACCCAGGCCCCTTGCATTGCAGGCAGATTCTTTACCATGTGAGCCACCAAGGAAGCCATTGGTCCCTAAAACAATATTGAGCCAATAGAGAAGCCAAAATATGAACAGCTGATGGGCCAAATCCTGCACAGATGTTTTGTGAGGGATGGAATTGAGAGACAGAATTTAATTTCATTTCCATTGCATGTCTTTAGAGGAGACAGATACTCTCCAGAAGCTCAGAGGGTCCACTTCTCCCCAGTTGCCTTATATTGATGCACCCCTGGCAGTGCCTGTCTGCCCCAGAAGAGAGTTCATCCAATATGTTCAAGGAACATCCATGTGCCAATCAGCTGATTTTGAATGCAGTTTTAAGTCTTCCTATCACAAAACATTTTTATCCAGATATCAAATCATAGAAACAATAAAACTATGTATTTGCATGAATTTCATGTAAATTTCTCATTTCTTGGGTCTTTCTGTTGCCTGGACACAACTTCTCACATGCTATATGCCTTGCACACAATTTTCACCTTTCCTACAATGATTTCTTCCAACTCTATTCGCACCCTAGCCTCCCTGCCTTGTCCTACTCATTTTTAAGTCACAGCTCAAACATTGCTTCACTGTGGATTGTTTTTTGCTGCCCCACGGTAGCCTAAATCCTTTCTCTGCTACAACTTATACATCTCTTCATGTCAGCTTTTCTTACTGTTTATATTTATTTATATTTTATTGTATTTAAATTCCTTGAGATTAGAGACACAGTGTTTCTATATGTAATTCTCCTTTACTTAGCACAGTACCTGCCCCATGGTAGATTTTAAATATCAGTTTGGCAAATTAATTAATAAATGAATGGATGTGATTTAGTTGAATAGAAGTGCCTGAGACTAAAGTTACAATCTCAACATTCATGTAAACAAATGTTTCACTTCCCTTGGACAGCAGTATCTTCACCTTTGACCAATCTAAGTCCCTCATCATTTTTATGAGACGTCAGATTTCATATGGAATGACTCTTTGTCATTCCTTCACCTCTACCCAGAGAAGGCATTGCTGCTAGGGACGGATGGCCGCATTATCTCTGAGTTTAAACGGCAACATATTTTCCTGGAGTTGAAATATCCCTTATCCTAGGTTTGTTATGGCTGTCTAAACATTTACACTCAATTGCTGGTGTGTGCTCACCCATTTCTTATTGCCTTCTGTGGCACAGAAGGAAAAGAACGTCACTTTTTAAAAATCTTTCTCCTTTCCAGAGGTGAGAAGTTTGTTACAGACGTAAGATGGTGTGAAATCAAAATGAGACTTTTCAGATTTCCATTCTAGGAATCAAATAGCATTTCCACAGTACTTTACCTTAGAGAACTCAATCTCAAACTTTCTACGGAAAAGTGGTTTTTTTGTTTTTGTTTTTTCTGTAATAGCCATTGATTTGAAGTTTGGTGGCTTGACCCAAAAGTCACCCTGCCAGAGTGAAGTCGAGTTGTATTAGTTTGGAGCTTTCGATGGCTGGAGTTGTGGTCTGTGGGCCAAGAGCAGCAGTACCTCCTGGGACCAGACAAGGAATGCAGAGTGCAGAGTCCTAACCCAGGGCGAATAACCAGATCTACGCTTTAGCAAAATCCCCTGGTAACTCAAACACATATGAAATTTTGGAAAACACTCATCTCCATTCTAAAGAACAGGCTTCCTCCTCGACTTCTCCTAAGTGTCCATTGAGTTCAAATATGAGTATTTGCCATGTTCCTCCCCTCCAGCTGATGGATCAAAATCGAGTTTTTAATGGTACATATTCATTAGGAAGATTTTTATCTGCAGGTAAGCCCAAACAAAGACATGTGCAGGTACACACGTGTACACGCACAAGTTTAAGAGGGCTTAAGACCCATGATCTCCCAGTAACAGAAGGTCCTGAGATGACAAGGGTGCAGGGTTAGTCATTAGGCATCCCAGAGGCCTCGTCAAAGACTCAGGATTCCGTCTATCTTTCCTCTCAGACACCCTCCACCTGGTCTCCACAAGCTAATTTCCTTTCTTATCCCAAGATAGCTGCCACAGTTCCAAGCATCACAGGCAGAAATAAAAATGTCAGCAGCAGAAAATAACTTTCTTCAGGATCATATTTTTGAATATGAAGAAAATGTTTTGCTTTGTTTGTTATAAGAATCCCCTTCGCAGACATCCCTTTGTATCCCATGGGCCAGAATTATACCACATGACTTGTCTAAACGAAAAACTGGCAAATGATACAGAGCCTTCTTGATTGGCTTAGACCAATCATTCATTCCTTGTGGTTCACTCCAAGGCTTGCTCTCCTAGGGCACGTGAAGAGTGGACATTTGTGCAAAATAGTGTTTGCTTAGCAACACTAAGAGGTGTTGAAGACAAAAGGACAAGAGGTGAGGGGTGATCTGAGGTGGAGGTGATAGCCAGATTTTAAAGCAAAAAGGAAGGGTTTCCCTGATGGCTCAGTGGTAAAGAGCCCACCTGCCAATGCAGGAGGCACCAGTTCCATCCCTGATAGGGAAGATCCCACATGCCACAGAGCAGCTAAGCCTGTGCACCACAGCTGCTGAGCCTGTGCTCTAGAGCCCAAGAGTCTCAAGTACTGAGCCCGCATGCCGCAGTTACCGAACCCTGAGCACCCTGAAGCATACGCCCCATTCACAGCTAGTGGAGAAAAGCTCTGGCACAATCATAAATAAATAAACAGCAAAAGAGAGTAATCCGAAACATGAGTCATATAAACAGAAGGAAATTTATCTTTTTTTGATCAAGGGCACTGCTTACAACAGGCATACGATAGAAATCAACATTGGATCTCAGTCTCCAAATAACCACCAGTCTTCCTGAGCCCTCCCTCTTATCTGCGCCTGTCTCAGTCACTGAGGACCTCCGTCCTCGGGGTGAAGTGCAACCAAGAAGTGGATGCGAAGCTGGTGCTCTGCTGGTGTGCTGCCTCATGGCTCTCTAGGGTCTGACCCAGCACACCCAGCAGGTCTTTTAGATCAGACTCCAGCCAGTCGTTAAAACTGCTAAAACCAAGGACTTGTAAGCAAACTCCTGAGCAAGAAGAGGGTAGGAAAGTTATAGATTGGACTCCCTGGAAAAACCAAGTCTGCAGTTGATCACTACGGTAGCAACACTGGTTGATGTTGTTTCCAGTGGACTTGGTAAATCATAGGGAATTAAAAGAAGGAAAGAGGAATATACATATATATATAGAGAGAGAGAAAGACAGAAAGAAATACATATATATATATAGAGAGAGAGGAATATATATATATATATAGGGGCTTCTCTGGTGGTAAAGAATCTGCCTGCAATTCAGGAGACCCAGGTTCCATCCCTGGGTGGGGAAAATCCCCCAGAGTAGGAAATGGCAACCCACTCCAGTATTCTTGCCTGGAGAATCCCATGGACAAAGGAACTTGGCAGGCTACAGTCCATGAGATCAAAAAGAGTCAGACACGACTGAGTGACTAAGCACGCATACACACACGCACGCGCACACACAGACACACACACACACACACACATATATATATATATATGGCAAGAGAGTCAAAGACAGTGATATTCAAACATTAGTTAGCATGCTTTATTACCTTATGCCTCAGAGGTTTGACTTGAAAAGGAAAACTCAGATGTTTAGTAAGTATCCCAGGCGATTCCAGTACAAGTGGCTTTTTAAACCATTCCTGAGGAACACTTATCTGGAGGAAGAAAGTATTTCTTTTCTTTATCCTTTGATGCAGTGCTGTCCCAAAATCTGTTTGGATTAAGAGCAACAACCAATTCCCTAGTACCACATGCCACCCAAGTTGTATGTTCCAATCCAGGCATTTAAATAAGAAATGCAAAAATGGAGAAGGGGTCCCACAAGTACTAAGTCTCTCAAACAGGCTTTGTCAACTATCACAGTAGTGCAGTGGGGTGAAAAGAACTCTGGGGCTCTGGTCCCATTTCTGCCACTAGGAGCCACCTTGGTCATATCACAGCCTCTCTAGGTCTCAGTTTTCTCATCTATAAAATGGAAATAATAAAACCTACCTTGTCTCACAGAACTGTTTGAAGACAGATGTATACACATAAGGAACTTGTAAACTGGGCAATATAGTAAGAATGTATTCTTTTCCAATGTTGATTTATAGGATTTTTCCCATGATATTGAAGCATTTTTTCATTATATGTATTCGCTTGTGCAACATCTTGAACTTGGCCATTTTATGAGAACTGTCATTCTGTTCCACTGGCCTTATAGCCACATGGCATCAAACAGGACCCTGTCTTCATTAACTCATTCAGGGACTGCTGCTGCTACTGCTAAGTCGCTTCAGTCGTGTCCTACTCTGTGTGACCCCATAGACGGCGGCCCACCAGGCTCCCCCGTCCCTGGGATTCTCCAGGCAAGAACACTGGAGTGGGTTGCCATTTCCTTCTCCAGTGAATGAAAGTGAAAAGTGAAAGTGAAGTCGCTCAGTCGTGTCTGACTCTTCGCAACCCCATGGACTGCAGCCCACCAGGCTCCTCCATCCATGGGATTTTCCAGGCAAGAGTACTGGAGTGGGGTGCCATCGCCTTCTCCGCATTCAGGGACTATATGAGAGCAAAGATTGCAGCATTCAGTGGCAATGTCTAGTCTGGAATCTTTGTTTTGCACTTTGAAAGACCTGAAAATGTAAAAAGGAATGAACTTTTAACCAGTGTGACTGAGGAAACACTGAGGATAAGAGCTGTGTCCATTTCTGCCTTGTTAATTTCCCTCCACGCAAACACAAAAAGCACTGCTCACATGCTGATTTGAGAGTGTCGACTACAAATTGGCCCCTGCCATCCACCTCTACACGGAGAAGGCAATGGCACCCCACTCCAGTACTCTTGCCTGGAAAATCCCACGGGCAGAGGAGCCTGGTGGGCTGCAGTCCATGGGGTCGCTGAGAGTCGGGCACGACTGAACGACTTCACTTTCACTTTTCACTTTCACGCATTGGAGAAGGAAATGGCAACCCAGTCCAGTGTTCTTGCCTGGAGAATCCCACGGACAGAGGAGCCTGGTGGGCTGCCATCTATGGGGTCACACAGAGTCGGACA